>NW_022437063.1:925327-1012417 GCF_009761245.1 Sapajus apella
GGGCGTCACTCCCACACGCGGGCGTCACTCCCACACACGGGCGTCACTCCCCACACGCGGACGTCACTCGCACACGCGGGCGTCACTCCCCACACACACGGACGTCACTCCCCACGCGCGGGCGTCACTCCCCACACACACGGACGTCACTCCCCACGCGCGCAGGCGTCACTCCCCACGCGCGGACGTCACTCCCCACACACACGGACGTCACTCCCCACGCGCGCAGGCGTCACTCCCCACGCGCGGACGTCACTCCCCACACGCGGACGTCACTCCCCACGCGCGCAGGCGTCACTCCTTACACGTCTACAGCACCACGCAGATGCCAACCTACCCAGGTGCCGGCCCTTGCGCCTGGGGGCCCTCACAGCGGAGTCTGTGCCACAGCCCAGCGCAGCTCAGCCTCTTCCAGGCACCTTGAGTCCTTCACCGCCGCAGACCCGGCGCTTCGCAGCGCCGAGAGCCACGCAGTGGGCTGAGCACTCTCCCCAGGGGCCTCTGCTTTCCGCCTCTGTTGCGCAGAGCCCCGTGACCTCACCCCAGACCCAGCATGTGCTCCATGCTGAGCACTCCCACCTTGGAGAGCAGGTGCTGAGGTGGAAGAGTGGAGACACATTGCTCACATAAAGACTCCGCTCTTGGCTAACTAGACGCCCTAAGAAGAACGGACAGAGGTGGGAGGGGTCTCAGGGTGGGGCTGAGAGGCATTTTCATGAATCAAGATGAGTTTTTACAATCAAGCACTTTCAGCCTGTCATACCGTGGACAAAGCCGGATGGGAGGACTCAACCACTTCCTGGATCCTCCTCACAACCTCCTGTGGATTCAGTGTTGCAAAATCGATTGGCGTGCTCTCTTCTTTTTCCTTGGGCTGAGCTCCTGTGGACTTGCTGTTCTCCAGTGCTCTCAGGAGGTCGAGGTAATTGATGGAATTATCAAGCCGGCTGACTCCCCAGCTTGTCCCAAAAGAAAGAAAAGAACATATTCATTTAAAAGGCCACCTTACTGCCTATTCAGTCAACAAACAGTTGCTGAGCATGGAGCAATGTGAGGAAAATGAATAATTTTAAGACACCATTCCCTGCCTTGTAGGTGTAGACATGGCAGGTAGCTCTGCTCTCTGGCAGGCACACACATCCTGTAATACGAGGGCACAGGGTGATGAGACGGGAGAGTGCTGTTCACTGCTGGCTGCGGGGCCACAGCTGCCCAGTCTGAGGACCTGAGGCTTGAAGGCTGGACACAGCAGGGTTCATGGCCTTGCACAAGATGGTAAGGGAGGGGTCTGGCTGAGAATCCGGCCCTATGATGGGGGCACGTGAAGGTGTGTTGGCAGGGATGTGACATTCGCAGAGCAGTGTCATGGGAAGATAAATCTGACAGCAGCTCAAAGACGGTCTGGAAGCTAGACTGTGGGGTGGTGGCAGTGGCAGAGAGCAGGAGCCTGCATGGGAGGCTCCTGGGGTCATGGAGGCCTTAACTAAGGAGGGCTTGGACTTAGAAATGGCAGTGGGATTGGAAAGAAGGGAAGTATGTCAAAGACAGTGAAAAGAAGAAAGGAACGGAGTAAAACATACATTACATTCTCTTTGAGTGGTTGAAATGAAGTTGTCAAACTCAAAGCACTCGAAAAACATTTTGCAAAACCCATCTAGCTGAGTATTTTCTCCAATAAAAATTCCACCTGCATAGATGGCTCAGCAAGGACATCCCTGTGGAAACAGGTTCCTGAATCTCCTTGACTCTGACACAGAAGAAATTACTTAAGTTCTGGAAGACTAAATTGTGAGGTAAAATCCAAAAGTCTCATGGAACATATAGTGTATGTATTAAAGATGCAAAATAATTCAAAATAAAGTTTAATTGCATTCCAAGTTCACATTTCTACAACTTAAATTCCCGGGGGGATTGCTGGCACTTAAACACCTAAACTCTCTCTCAGCAGGACTGGGTACAAGTGTCAACCTAGAAGAGCTTGGAACGCTGGTAAGTGGGAGGGAGAAGTTTCCAGTGCCTCAGATATCTGCTTCTAAAGAAGAGGAGCCAAAGCTGAGCTATTCCAACCCACAGCTGCAGAGCCGCCTGCACAGGCCCTGCATCAGGTCGGCTTGCATGATGGAGACACGGAGGAAAAGGACAATCAACACTATTTCATCGGCGTGATAAATTGCCAACGTGGTATCAAAATGTAGTAATAAAATCATATGCATATGCTAATCTCAGTCGTGTTTAGAAAAGTCTATTTTGGATCTAGAAAAGAATAATCTACATATAATTACAAATAACAGAGATGTTTATCATCAAGAGGTCTTTGAGAAGAAACAAGCAACTGAGCAATGGATCCTTATTAAGGTTTCAGTGCATAAAAAAGTTGATCACCCCTATTGAAAGGTGCGCCACAGACATCCCACGGTCCTTTTGTTGTTGTTTATGAAAGTATCAAGCCTAACTATGTTTTAACAAGAATTTCTTATAATCATTTGGTTAATTTATCTGCTATTTTTCCATGATTTATTCATTGAATGCACATGAATTTTTGTTCAGCTGGAACTAGATTCAGTGAGAGGAGATCCTGTTTAAGGAAGAAAAAATATATAGGCATATTAGGATGAAATGGTCCTTCCTTTCTATATGCACATGTGCGTGCACGCACACACACACACACACACACACAGACACACACACATACAGGCATTGGACTTCTCATAGCTCAAACGTAATGGATTAATGTCTTCAGACTTTTAAGAGAATTAATTTTCTTCCTAAGATGCTATGCTCAGACAAGGCAGCCATGCGTGTGAAGAAGAATTTTTAAAGTTTCAATTCAGTAAGAACTCAGAAAATTTACTTCCTGTCCACCCATTCTTATGGGATTACTTCAGGAAGTATTCCAGCAAAAGAATGTAAATCAAGAAATAAAAAGATGCGGGATATAGGAGACAGGGGATTCAGCCGAGACGATAGTGGAGGCAGTGCAGGATGCTCTTGGGATCACAGACCCAGAGCAGGAAAATGGGGGACCAGGTTCTCCAATAGAGATGCCGGGGGAAAAAAAACTCAAGAGAGCAGAAAGTGGAATAGAAAGCTGGGGAACTCTGAAGGTAAAACATTTTGAACTTTGAGCCCTGTTCTAGAAAAAAGTGATGGTTAAAGAAATCACCCCAACCTTAATGTCCTTGGATAAGGCTACTGCAAAGAACTACCTTTTCCCCATATGACTTAGAAAAGATTCATACACGTCCCAAGGTTTGCCTCTAATAACAAGGACATAGACACTCCAAATTCCCATTCTCATTCTCACAAATAGCTGAACTATTTGTACCCGCTGACTAATCTGGACAAAATACCTGCTAACTGACCACAGTTTAGTCAAACTACTCTCCTTTCTCCAGAACCTTGAACTTGGACCCATCTCAGCCTAAACCATCATCAGAATGTGGAATAGCTCCTCCGTGATAGCTCGTCAAGGACTCTGACCACAGGAAAGATGTTTCTTGCCTAGCTGTCTGATCACACCATCCATTCATCCTACTCCCCATGCTTGGTTCTTTCTATCCTTGTTTGCTCTGCCCTATTAAAGAAAAGCCCTCTTCTGCTTGCTCTTTGAGATGCTTACAGATTTCATGGTTGGGGCATTCTCTCTGTTATAATAATCTTCCTCTCCCTGTTGCAATAGTATTTTCAGATAAAGTCTTTTTTATTTAAGTATGAATTTGTCTTTGACAAGGTAAAACAAAGGCAAATATTGTAAGGAAGATGAAGAATAAATTAAACTCCAGGAAACAACCTATCCGATAAAATCATAGTATAGATATGAAACAAATTTAAAACGTTGCTATGGTCTATTTGTGTACCCCCAAAATTCATATGTTAAAATGTTAACTCCTAAGGTAATGACCTTTTAGCAGGCAAGGCCTTTGGGAGGTAATTAGGTCATGAAAACAGAGTCCTCATGAATGAGATTAGTGTCTTTATAAAAGAGGTCCCGGGGGTGGGGTGGGGGAAGAGGCCCCAGGGAGACTCTTGTCCCTTCTGCCACATGAGGTTACAGTGAAAAGACAGACATCTATGATCCAGGGCATTTTCACCAGACACTAAATCTGCTGGTACCTTGATACTGGACTTCCTGGCCTCCAGAACTGTGAGAAATGAATTTCTGTTGTTTATAAGTCACCCAGTTTGTATATTTTTTAAATAGCAGCCCAAAGGATCTCAGACAAATGTGATATGATTTTCAGCAATTGGTGTAAGTATGTCAGTAGAAACCTCTCAAACTGAAATGCAAAGAAAAAAAGAACGGGGGTTGGGGTTGATAGGACAAGATATCCAAAGACTGTGGGAAAATTTCAAAATATATAACACCTGCATCATTGGAATACCAGAAAGAGAAAGAGAAATAAGTAAATAAATAAACAAAGAAACAAGACAAAAGAACAAACAAAGACAAAAACTCATTTGAATTAGTAATGATAGAAACATTTCCAAAATTAATGACAGACAGCAAATCACAGATCCAGGAAGCTCAGAGAACACAAAGCAGGATAAATGCCCCCAAATGTATACCTAAACATATTATATTCAAAGTGGAGAAAACTAAAGACAAAGAGAAAATCTTGAAAGAAGCCAGAAAATCTTAGGAAAAAAACCTTATCTATAGAGGAACAAAGATAATGAATTATAATATATCAGACTTCTTGCCAGAAAATCATGCAAGCAAGAGGAGAGTGGACTGAAATATTTGAAGTGTTGAAATATTTCAACAGTTTAAGCCTATAATGCTAAATCCAGTATTCTCTGTCAGAAATAAAGGAGAAATAAAGACTTTCTCAGACAGACAAAACTGAGAGACTTCATTACTAGCAGCCCTGCCCTACAAGAAATATAAAAAGGCATTCTTCAGAGAGAAGGAAAATCACACAGATGTACATCAATAAAGAAAGGGTGTCAGAGAAGGAATAAATAACAGTAAAATAACGTCTTTTATTTTCTCACTCTTAGTTGATCAAAGGAGTAATAATAACAACCATGTATTGGGTGATTATAGCACATGGATAAATGAATGACAGCCATGTTATCAGGTGCAGAAGGGAGAAATTGGAAATACCCTGTTATGAGTTTCCTGTACCTCCCATGAAGTTCTATTGTGTTACTTAAAGGTGGGCTTAGCCTAGCTATAAATGTATACTGCAAACTCTTGAGCAACCACTGATGTGTGTGTGTGTGATGTGGCCTCGCTTTTGTTGCCCAGGCTGGAGTACAGTGGTGCAATCATAGTTCACTGTGGCCTTGAATTCCTGGACTCAAGGGATAAACAATTTTTTAAAGAGAAGAGGGGTGCTAATATTCTCCATAAGTCATGCATTCTGTCAGCACAACTCAGTTATATAGACAGAAATAGGAGTCAGAGGAGGCAATTAGCTCAAGTTGTTTCAGGGTAGAAGTGCATGTGAGTAAGACTTCCAGTTAAACAAAGTGGCTTGAACACACATATCTTGTTCCGTTACCACTCAAAACTCTTCTAAAATGACAGAAAAGGGAGTTTTAAAAAGGTATAAAACAGTGGTTCTCAAGTGGGGTGCAAGGGTCCAGCAGCGTCAGCATCACCTGAGCCCTTGTTATAAATGCACATTCCCAGGCCCACTGAATCAGAAACTTTGGGGAAAGGGCCCAACAATCTGAGTTTTAATGAGCCCTTGCAGTGATTCTGGTGCTTGGAGTTTGGGACTGCTGGCATCAACTCCTAAGGACAAGGATTATGTGGAAGAAGAGAACAGCTGCTGGAGAATCTATGGATAATGGGAATAGATGTATCAGAATCCAAGAAATCACTTCCTAAAACAAACAGAGGCAATGTGGAGGACAGAAAATCCAATATACCCTGCAAATACTCTCAGAGGTCCTGGAACTGGTGATGGCTATATCTAGAAGTGAAGCTAAAGGAGGAGTTAAAAATAGGATTGATTAAAAGACAGTCTGAGAAGCATGTAAACCCCAGACCCCTTGCCAGACTTCAAGTGCCTGGGTGCCTGTCCCTCCCTACCCAAATGGAAGACCTGGAGATGGTGTTTCTGAGCAGGAGGGCATCTGTCCTAGTCCAAGGTAGGGAGGGTTCTTAATGAAAAGGGGAGGATTAATAAAAAGTGTATACACTGACTGTTAGTTTCCTATGGCTTTGTAACAAAGTAGTACATATCTGGTGGCTTAAAGCAACACACATTGATTTTCCAATAGTTTT
Source organism: Sapajus apella (assembly GCF_009761245.1). NCBI lineage: Eukaryota > Metazoa > Chordata > Mammalia > Primates > Cebidae > Sapajus > Sapajus apella. Next base: position 931,566 of record NW_022437063.1, read on the forward strand.
GGACGCTAGAATCTAAAATGAGTGCACTCTCCCTGGAAATTCTAGGGGAGAATCTGTTCTTTGCCTCTTCCAGTTTCTGGGGGCGGCTGGCAGTCCGTGGCTTGTGGTCACATCACTCTACTCTTTGCTTCCCTGGTCACATGGACTTCATCTGTCTGTGTCAAATCTCCCTCTGCCTCCCTAAGGACACCTGTGATGGCATTGAGGGCTTATCCAAATGTTCCAGGCTCATCTTCCCTTCTCCAGGTACCTAGCTTAGTCACATGAGTAAAGGTAAAGTTCACAGATTCCAGGAATCAGTACCTGGATGTCTTTGGGAGGCATGATTCAGCTTACCATAGTGACTGGTGAAACATCCAGCTTTCTGTGTCCAGTGAGCTCCCAAAGTGTTGACAACAGGAGACCAAAGAGTCTCCTCTCATTGGGTTGCCCAATTAGCAAACAAATAAACAAATCAACACACTAAATCTACTGGGGTACATAATTGAATTAGAATTTCAGATAAACAACAAAATTTTTAGTATAAGTATATCCCAAATATTGCATGAGACATACTTATGTTTAAAAATTATCATCTATCTGAAGTCCTAATTTAACTGAGCATCCTGTATTTTATCTGGCAACTCTGTTCTCTGGTAAATCTGACAAGGCCAAACAAAAAATTTTAAAGATACTGACATTGGGGGCCCCTCAACTAAAATTCAAGCCAGATTACACTACAGTTCAGACCAAAGTCAACAAACTCCACCTACCTGTGTAGAACTTCTAATCTACAACTTAGTACCCTGTCCCCCACTCTTAGTATGGACATATTTTTGAAGAAAATATCCAACATGAATAGTAGTTTTTAAAAGCAACATGGAGGAGAGATTTATCTGGTAAAGAAAACTTTTTTAAAAAGCCTATTGTTAATATCTTCAGAGAAATGATATAGTGCATCCATGAAACAAGAATAGGATGTTATAAAAAAGGAACACATACAAAACAAAACTGAGCTCTAGTAATTAAAAATGTTAAGTATGGAAGCAGAAACAAAAATCTCAAAGAAGGACTGGGAGCTAAAATTGAGGAACTCTCCTGGAAGGTGGAGCAAAAAGAAAAAGAGAAAGGAGAAAGAAAGATTTAAAATATATAAGAGAACAGTTCAGGCAGTTCAATATTCAATCACAATAGGAGTTTCAGAAGAATAGAACAGGGGAGGAATTCATTAATAAAATAAGTCAAGAAACTCTCTAAGAATTCAAGAACATGAAAAGGGCAATCTTCAATAAGATGAAGCTGACACATAGCTGATATGTCTCAATGCACTGGAAAGAGATTAAGTTGGGGATTTAACTAGTAAGAGAATAAGTACATAGGAAACTAAATGAACAGAAGAAATAGGATAATTTGACTTCAGGGAAAAAGTGCTATGTAGAAAAGAAAAGTGATGAGCTAGTCACAGCAATGTAGATCCAGAATGTGGAGTGAACCAAAACGGATGCAGCAATACAACAGGCATGTGGCATGTGGAGGTAAATTTTCGTGTGGGGTAATGGAGGCTGAGGGGGGTGAGATGGTTGGTGGCATGGGATGGGTGGAAAAGAGTTAAACCCACATTTTCCTGGTAGTAAGTCAGTAAAAACTACCTAAAAGTGAAAAATCAAGAAGTAGCAATATATGCCTGTCACTTAGAAGTAGGGACATTCACTATCAAAAGACATCAGTCAGAAGTGGTGTTGGAAGTTGTTGACTCTGGGTAGGTAAATCAGGGCCAAAGCAGGGCAAATGGACTGCTGGTTTTAGTAACAAGCCTGGTAGAACTATGTGATTCCTGCCAAAGTGCCTGAGTAACTTGGATAAAATGAAAACTAATGTTGGCCAGGCACGGTGGCTCATGCCTATAATTCCAGCACTTTGGGAGGCCAAGGTGCGCAGGTCACTTGAGGTCAGGAGTTTGAGACCAGCCTGGCCAACAAGGTGAAACCACATCTCTACTAAAAATACAAAAATTGGCTGGGCATGGTGGCGGGTGCCTGCAATCCCAGCTACTTGGGAGCCTGAGGCAGGAGAATCACTTGAACTCACGAGGCAGAGGTTGCAGTGAGCCAAGATTGCACCACTGCACTCTAGCCTGGGTGACAAAGTGAGACTCCATCTCAAAACAAACAAACAAACAAACAAAAGTCCCCACTAACATTAAGAAATGGTGGCACTGGTACTAAGTCACATCAGGAAAAGTTATTCATTTGTTAGAGGGCTTTCTCTTATTGCTCTGGGTGGATGCAAGCCCATTCTTATGTAGCCCAGCCAACAGGAAGACATAGAGGATATTTTCATCTCAGAAGGCTGTTTGGGTGGACATACAGAAGAAACAAAGGGAACTCTCCAGCATGTTTTTCAGGGCTGCAAGAAACATATTTAACTTAGTCAAAAAAGACCTGTTTAGCAGATGGGTCAGCTCCTCTTCTGTAAGAAAACAGCCACATTCTTCCAGCACTTTCTGCATCTTGCATATGGATATGTAGTTGGTTTTGGATTTATCGATTTTGGTGAGTGCTTTGCTGATATCTTGGTAATGATCCATAAGCTTATCCCTGAAAGAGAGTACATTGGAGATATGCCCTAAAATCAGGAAAACAAATAACTCCTTGAAAGCAAACATTTCATGATTGTTCTAATGCAATGAGCTGATGGCTCATCTAATAACTAATTCTGAAAATGTTTTACAACCTCAGTATAACACTGACATTAAAGGGTATCCCAGAAAAGTTGTAAGTCTGTATCATTATCATTTTGTTATTACCGTCATTAGCAAAACCACATTAGAGAAATGACAACTTTGTCTTTTTACTAGAATTGGTACTTTACAAATGGAACCAAGAATTGAAAAAGCTAGTGACATTACATATAGACACGTGAAATACACATTCCTTCTCCATAAACACTAGTTGAGCACCTATGATGTGCCAGATGCTGCTGTAGGTGTTGGGACACATTTAGTGAAAGAAAGAGGCATCCCTAGAAGGATTTCCATTCCAGTAGTGGGGAGACGGACGGTAAGAGAAGATAGAGGTACACTGCGCGGTGGGACAGTATGTTTGTAGGCAAAAAACAAAAAAAAGACAGTAGGTTTGTAGGTAAGGTTTGTAGGTTCGTAGGTTTATAGTCACTTTGGCTGTAGGCTCTTGAGTGAAGACCGGGATGCAAAAGAGTCAGCCGGGGACTGGAGAACAGCCAGTGCCAAGGCCCTAAAGAGGAGTGGAGGAGGGCAGCGAGTGAAGAGTGTGGACAGGGACAGGGCCTTGTCGGTGCTGGGGCAAGGGAGTGCCAGAGACCCCTGTTTTTTGTTTTTCTAACCAGGCATTGTCATTGTTAAAAAACAGCCGCCAGGTAGGGTACAGCAATGGACAAATCAAAGGCCATGCTGCCATCTCAAGTATACACTCACATGTGACCTCTCAGCCCTGCAAGGTGGTATCATCAGCCCGACTTTCTAGACCAGGAACAGGACAGCAAGGGAGGCTCAGGCAGAATCAGGACAAGCCTGGGCCTTTCACGCACCGTGAGGGAAACAGCACAGCATCTTTCTGTCGCTCCCAGCTTCAGGGCTGATTTTCTTACAGGATGTATGCAAGTCTCTGTGATTCAGTGACGCTGAATTTTGGGTTTGGGAAAATTCTCTCCTGACTTGAAATAATTATTGTTAAGGAGCTCAAAAAGTGCAGAAATCTTTAAGAAGAAACACTCTTGCATTTGATCTATGGTGGACTAGCTGTAAATTCGATAATTTCAACTCACCCAGGTCCCTGAAAAGCTCTTCCTTACAAACTGAGTAATATGCTTGTCTGATGGGCTCAGGCTTGATCTTGGCTTTGGGGTTATTCCCCAGGGGAAAGAATGTGCTATACAGTCTACAAACGAAATCTTTGGTGGTAATTGTCTACCGCCTCAGATACGTGTTCGTGGGAGAGGATGCCTAGAAAAAATAACCCATAGGAAGAGAAACGTCAGGACTCTGGGAGAGATGAGATTCAGTGGGAATATTCAGGGCGGTGGAAGAGAGAGGCATTTATTTTGAAGACCCCTGGGTGATCTACTCCCTTGCCTTGCTGGCCTCCAGTCTGGAATTGGCTCCCATGACATTTCAGCACCTAAAACAAATGAACGGCAGGAACTGCTCTGTGCGTGTATACCAACAGTGGCAGCATTTTGGATTCTCCTACAGGTGTGCATTGAATTCAGTCCCATGTTGCAGAATGATTACTCGTCATCACAACTATTATATTCCACTTAATCCTTCAAAATGAAAGCAAATGAAAGCAGAAAAAAAATCCAAACTTTTTTTTTGAGATATATATTTTTAGAAAATTGAAGCATTCAGCATTTCTTGGACTGGTTTCTAGGCAGTAATTATTTCACTTGCAGAGTAAATATGTGCACAGAGTAAATGAGGGTTTAGAGCACAGATCACAGCACAGTGCCAAACAGAAACGGTGTCAGCCGACACTCAGTGACAAAGTGGCACTGGGTCTGTGTCCAGTTCCTGGTCTGGGCAACAAGACAGAGGCCAGAAGGGGACACTGTTATGGCCAATGGGATGGCCACAGAGCCCCTCACACACACGGTGTCCCCACTCGGGTGCTGCTGAAAAACTGCACACCTTTCAATTTGCGTTTTAGAATGAGCCCGTGTTATGTGGCTCATTTACTGTTGCTATTCTGATTCTGAATCTTCAACTCAAGCAAAAAGAGCAAGGCATGGAAAATACATGCAAAAAGGAAAAATATTTTTCTTAATCTTTAAAATGGATTTGGGGCACTCCAAACAAAATGAATTCCCTTAGATTTAAGAGGCAAATACAAAATTGTGGTCACTTTAGTGGAACATGACTTACATCTGTCAATCTGATCAGAGTGTCTGTATAGATGAGGAGGTTAAAAAAAAAAATCCTGGAAACATTGAATCTTCATTGGAAAGACCCACTGACACAGCAAAATTTAAAAACAGGCCATCCTGAAGGACAAGGTTACTTGGAAATTTTTACAAGCCAACATTTTCAAGGAAACAAATTGGTCATACATTTGTCTTCTTTACTAAGAGTATGAGTGTGGCCAGGAGAAGTGGGTGAGAGTGAATTAGTTAACTGAGCTGGATGATCTGAAATGCACTGTCTTGCAGCTTGCAGTTTTTTAGCTGCACGCCCATGCTCCGTGTGGAACAGAGGCAGAGAAAGAGTGTGCGAGGAGTGCCCAGGACACACGGTTTCTCTCCTAGAGCCTCATTATTCACAAGGGGCAGGAAAGACGAGAAGACATGAGTGGGTAATGAGGCCACCCCTGTCTAGTAAAGATAAATCCCACTTTTTCATTAGCTTTGCAGCATATTTGATTTATACCAATCTTGTGCGTATTTTACTTTGAATTTCACAAACTCAATTCCCTGCTTTCAGTCTTCATAACTCAGTAACTTAGACATAACTAATGGGTGTGTTCAAACTGCTCTTCTCTTAAACCCTGTTTAGCTATTACATTTCATCCCTGTGTCCCAGGCATTCTCAGTTCCTTTGGAGATTCATTCATTCATTCAGGTGTGATGGGAGGTGGTGGACAGAGAGTGCATTTTGCCTTTTGAAATGACAGACAGGAGACAGACTCAAAAACAGGTAAGAGCAAGATGGAGCTAAGGCAGAGCTATAGAGCAGAAGGTAAGAGATACATGTATAGGGAGTGTGGATAGGAGCCCAAGGATTGAGATTGTGCCAAGAAAATCTGTTTCACTGCTGTAGTCACATTGTTGCAGCCCAACTTTTTTCTCTGTTATAAATGTTAAAAATATGACATGAGTAACTAGTTTTAAATTTTGAAAGTAGACAGAGTTGCTGGATAGATTAAAAAACAAGACCCAACTATATGCTGCCTACAAGAAACTCATTTCACCTATAAAGACACATACACACCAAAGGTAAAGAAATGGAAAAAGATATTCAATGCAAATGGAAACCAAAGAAGAGCAGGAGTAGCTATGCTTATATCAGATAAAACAGACTTTGAGTAAAAAACTAAAAAGACATGAGGGTCATTTTAATATAAAGGGATCAACTCAGCAAGAGGATATAACAATAGCAAATATACATTAACCCAACACCAGAGCACACAAATAGATAAAGCAAATATTAATATATCTAAAAGGAGCGCTAGATTACAATACAATAATAGTAGTGTACATCAACACTCCACTTTCAGCAATGGGCAGCTCATCCAGGCAGAAAGTCAACAAAGAAACATCGAGTTAAACTGTACTCTAGGTCAAATGGACCTAACAGACATTTACAGGACCTTCCATCCAACTGCTGCAGAATATGTATTCTTTTCATCAGCATATGGATCATTCTCCAGGATACATCATGTTAGGTCACAAAACATGTCTCAACAAATTTGCAAAAGTCAACATCATATCAAGTATTTTTTTCTGAAATGGAATAAAACTAGAAATCAATAACAAGAGAAACTTTGGAAACAGTACAAATACATAGAAATTAAACAACATGTTCCTAAACAACAAATGGTCAATGAAGAAATTAAGAAGAAAATTTAAAATGTATTAAAACAAATGAAAATGGAAATACAACATAACAAAAATCTGTGGGCTGTAGCAAAAGCAGTGCTAAGAGGGACATGTAGAGCAATGAATGCCTACATTTAAAAAAAATAGAAAGACTTCACATAAACAATCTAACAATGCACCTCAAGAAACTAGAAGAGCAAGAAAAATCCAAACCAAAATTAGTAGAAAGGAATAAATAAAATCAGAGCATAAATAAATGAAATTCAGACTAAAAAAGTACAAAAGATCAACAAAATTAAAAGTTGGTTTTTTGAAAAGATAAATAAAATTGGAAAACTTTTAGCTAGACTATGAAAAAAAGAAAGTCCAAATGAATTAAATAAGAGATTAAAAAAAGGAAGTATTACAACTTTGAAGATGACAGAAATATAAAGTATCATTAGAGGCTACTATCAAAAACTATGCTGACAAATGGGAAAACCCAGAAGTGGATAAATTCCTGGAAACATACAACCTACCAAGACTGAACCATGAAAAAATTGAAAATCTGAGCAGACCAACAATGAGTAACAACATCAAAGAAGTCATAAAAAGTCTCCCATCAAAGAAAGCCTAGGATCTGATGGCTTTACTGCTAAAATCTACCAAACATTTAGAGAAGAACTAATACCAACTCTACCTAAACCTTTTCCAAAAATTGAAGAGTAGAGAATACTTGCAAACTCATTCTATAAGGCCAGTAATATCCTGATACCCAAACCAGACAAGAACACTACCAAAAAAAGAAAACAACAGGCCAATATCCCTGATGAACATACATGTAAAAATCCTCAACAAAGTACTAGCAAACAAAATTCAATAACACATTAAAAGGATCATTCATCATGATTAAGTGGAATTCATCCCAGGGATGCAAGGTTGGTTCAACATATATAAATTAATAAATGTGATACATCACATCAACAGAATAAAGGAGAAAATTACACGATAATTTCAACAGGTGCTGAAAAAGATTTGATAAAATTCAACATCCTTTCATGATAAAAACTCTCCCCACAATGAATATAGAAGCAAAATACCTCAACACAATATAGGCCATATATGACAACCCATAGCTAATATGATACTGACTAGGGAAAAGTTGAAAGTCTTTACACTAATATCTGGAATAAGACAGGATGCCCACTTTCATTACTTCTATTCAACATAGTACTGGAAGTCCTAACCTGAGCAATTAGGTAAGAGAAAGAAATAAGGGGCATCCAAGTTGGAAAGAAAGAAGACAAATTAGCCTTATTTACAAATGATATGATCTTACATTTTAAAAAACCTTAAGACTTCACCAAAAAATTCCTAGAATTGATAAATTCAGTAAAGTTGCAGTCTACAAAATCAACACACAAAAATCAGTAGAATTTCTATATGTTAACAGTGATCAATCTGAAAAAGAAATAAATAAAGCAATCCAAGTTACAACAGCTACAAAGAATATAAAACACCTAGAAATCAGTTGAACCAAAGAAGTGAAAGAGCTGTACAAAGAAAACTACGAAACACTGATGAAAGAAATTGAAGATGACACACACAAAAATGAAATGATGTCCCGTGCTCCTGTATTGCAAGAATTAATATTGTTAAAATGTCTATACTATTCAAAGTTATCTACAAATTCAAGCAATCCCTACCAAAATACCAAATGTAATTCTTCACAGAAATAAAGAATAAAATTCATATGAAACCACAAAAGACCCCCACATAGGTAAAGCAATCCTAAGCAAAAAAAGAACAAAGCTAGAGGTACCACACTATCTGATTTCAACTTATACTACAAAGTTGTACTTACTAAAAGAGTATTGTACTGGTGTAAAAGCAGACACACTGACCAATGGAACAGAATAGACAACCCAGAAGTAAATCTATGCACTTACAGCAAACTCATTTTTGACAAAGGCATTGAGAACACACATTGGGGAAAGAAAATTTTCTTTAATAAATGGTGCTGGAAAGAATGAATATCCACATGCGGACAGATGAAGCTAGATCTCCATCTTTCAACATAGAAAAAAATCAACTCAAAGTAGATTAAAAACTTAAATGTAGGACCAGAAACTATGAACTACTAGAAGAAAACATTGGGGAAATTCCACAGGACATTGGTGAGGGCAAATATTTTTTGGATAAGACTTCAAAAGCACAGGCAACAAAAGGAAAAGCAAACAAATGGGATTTCATCAAGCTGAAAAGCTACGGCGCCACAAAGGGAACAAAGTGAAGAGACAACCTACTGCGTGGGAGAAGGTATGGACAAACTCTCCAGCTGACAAGGGATTAATAACCAGAATATATATGGAACTCCAACAACTCAACACCATAAGAATAAATAATCTGATTCAAAAATGGCCAAAAGATCTGAATAGACATTTCTCGAAAGAGGACATATAAAGTGGCCAAGGGGTAAGTGAAAAATGCTCAATGTCACTGATATCAGGGAAAAGCAAGTTAAAACCACAATGAGATATCATGTCATCCCAGTTAGAATAGCTATCATCAAAAAGACAAAACATAAATGCTGGTGAAGTTGCAGAGAAAGTGGAAGAAATATACTGTTGGTGGTAATGTACAGTACTATGGAACACAGCATGGAGATTTCCCAGAAAACTAAAAACACAACTACCATATGATCCAGAAATTCTATACTACTGCTGAGTATATATCCAAAAGAAAGGAAATCGGTACATCAAAGAGAAGTCTACATTTCCATGTTTATTGCAGTGCTGCTCACAGTAGCCAAGACATGAAATTAACTCAAGTGTCCACCAATGGAAGAATAAAGAAAATGTGGCACATATACACAATAGAACATTATTCAGTGATAAAAAAAGAATAAAATCCTGTCATTCACAGCAGCATGGATGGAACTAGACATAATTATATTAAGTGAAGTAAGCCAGGCACAGAAAGACAAATATCACACGTTCTCACTCATATGAGGGAGTTTAAAAAGGCGATCTCAGCTGGGTGTGGTGGCTCGCACCTGCAATCCCAGCACTTTGGGAGGCTGAAGTGGGTGGATCATTTGAGCTCAGGAGTGGGAGACCAGCCTGGGCAACATGGCAAAACCCCATCCCTACTAAAAATACAAAACTTAGCTAGGTGTGGTGGTGTGTACCAGTAATCTTGCTACTCAGGAGGCTGAGGTGGGAGGATCATCTGAACCTGGAAAGTTGAGGCTGCAGTGGGCCATGATGGAGCCACTGCACTCCAGCCTGGGTGATGAAAGTGAGACACTGCCTCAAAAAAAAAAAAAAAAAAACCGTATATTGTTATATACGATTATATAACAATAAAATGTTATATTGAAATATACAATAATCTTATTGTATATTTCAAAGTAGTTAGATTTAATTGTATATTAAAAAATATCTAAAAGAATATAATTGGACTGTTTGTAACACAAAGGATAAATGGGGTGATGGATATCCCATTTACCCTGAAGTATTATACATTGCATATCTATATCAAAATATCTCATGTAACCATATATATATGCTCCTACTATGTACTCACAAAATTAAAAAAATATATAGCTAGAAGAGAAGATCTGTAGAATTCCCAACACAGAGATAAATGTTTGAGACGATGGATACCCCAGTTATCCTCATTTGATCATTACACATTGTATATTAGTATCAAAATATCACACATACCCTCCAAAATATGTACAACTATTAAATATCAGTTTTAAAAATTGAAAGGAATCATGTATGCTCCCACCACCCAAATCCAGTGGGGTACCTTCTGCACAGCATCTTCTGGTCCTGTGCACCTGCTCCTATATTTGATATCATTCCACTCACGGTACACATACTGCCGAAAATGTCACTGCCTGCTAGCCCTTTACACAAACATTTCCATCTTCTTCCACAGTGGCCACAGCAGGCATGTGCAATTTCATGCTCTTTCAGGCTACTCTTTGCTAAGCCAGTGCACTAATTTGGGATTGGAAGGTATTCCCTTTGTTGTCGTTTTGCTGTGAAAGACACACTGCACTTTGGGAGGCTGAGGTGGGTGGATAACTTGAAGTCAGGAGTTCAAGACCAGCCTGGCCAACATGGTGAAACCCCGTCTCTACTAAAAATACAAAAATTAGCCGGTCATGGTAGTGTGTGCCTGTAATCCCAGCTACTCAGGAGGCTGAGGCAGGAGAATTGCTTGAACCTGGGAGGCAGAAGTTGCAGTGAGCCAAGATAGCACCTTGCACTCCTGCCTGGGCGACAGAGTGAAACGCCATCTCAAAAAAAAAAAAAAAAAAAAAAAAAAAGCCACACTGCTGGCCACATCTTCCAGTTGCTAAGCTGTTGGCTTCTTCTGAATTATCTCCTTGGGATAAAGTCCCGAAAGTCGAAGTGTGAGTTAAAGGATATGTCTAGTTCATTCCTTTATTCATTCAACGGATATTACCAAGTGCCTGTTTGGTGTCAGACACCAGGTAAAGTGGCAGACATCCCTATGGAACCTGTATTCTAGTTGGGCAAAGACAGTGGCCAGGCAATATGCCATCCATAAGTAAAATGGATAATTTTCAAGGGTGACCCATAGAATATGATGAATGATAGAAGATTGCGACTGGGTGGCCGGGAGCCGTAGCTCACGCCTGTAATCCCAGCACTTTGAGAGGTCAAGGTGGGTGGATCACGAGGTCAGGGGTTCAAGACCAGCCTGGCCAACATGGGTGAAACCCCATCTCTACTAAAAACACAAAAATTAGTGGGGTGTGGTGGTGGGCACCTGTAGTCCCAGCTACTTGGGAGGCTGAGGCGGGAGAATTGCTTGAACCCGGGAGGCGGAGGTTGGAGTGAGCTGAGATCATGCCACTGTACTCCAGCCTGAGCGACAGAGCGAGATTCTGTCTCAAAGAAAAAAGAAAAAAGACTGTGCCTGGGTAAGATGGAATAGGGCTGTAGCTTTTCAACTACTCTTTGACTTAGCACTAGTTTCTAGAATTGACAGCAGTGAACAAGCATAATCATTTCCCTGTAACTTTGCCAGCACAGGAAGGTACCATTTTAAAATAACTTGCTGTGAGGGCAGATGTAAAAGGGGACTTCTAGATGACGGCCCCCAGATCCCTCCTCACTCACCTGGCTGGCACGGCCTTCTCTGTGCCCTGCTGCAGCTCCTTCATCTCTTCCTGTAGCTGCTGTGGCTTCGTAAAATGACCCATGAAGTTGAAATGATCCTCCATGCAGGGCCGATGGACAGCGGGTGAATAGTTAATACCCAATTTCTGTAAAAATTCCTGGTAGGTAATGTGCCCTCTTCCCTCCGTGTCATACCTTAAAAAAACAAAAACAGAAAGCACTTCTCAGTAGCTACTAAGGTGTGCTGGTGCTCAGGGTTTAGAAATGTCTGCACCATCTGTGAAGAGCTCATATTCCATCCCTCACCACTCAAAGCATGCCCTGTAGAGTCCTGCCTGGCAGAGCTGGAATGCACAAGTTCGGGCCTCACTCTAGATCCAATCCGAATCCGCATGTTGACAAGGACCCCAGGTGACTCACAGGCACATGAACATTCAGGACGGTTACGTCACACATGGCCCGTCCGGAGAGAAAGCAACCATAGCTCCTCACCTGTCATTCTATTAGAAAAAGCTGTGACTGCAGAAAATTAAAGTCGACCCCTCCATACATTCAGCAGTCTTTTGTTTGTTTGTTTGTTTGAGACAGAGTCTTGCTCTGTGGCCCAGGCTGGCGTGCAATGGTGTGATCTTGGCTCACTGCAACCTCCATCTCCCCAGCTCAAGTGATTCCCCTGCCTCAGCCTCCCAAGTAGCTGGGATTACAGGTGTGCACCACCATACCTGGCTAATTATTGCATTTTTAGTACAGACGGGGTTTCACCATGTTGGCCAGGCTGGTCTCAAACTCCTGACCTCGGATGATCCACCCTCCTCGGCCTCCCAAAGTGCTGGGATTACAGGCGTGAGCTGCACCTCGCCCATTCAGCAGTGTTTTTTTTAATTGAATACTTACCTGTGAAAGGAACTATGCTAAGGTTTAGGCGAAAATTCTTCAAAAAGCATATTCAGTCTTAAAACTCGAATAAGTGAATGTCATTTGATTCAAAGATGGTAAAATTCCCCATTTTCTCTTTGAAGAGATGCCAATTACATACAGCCAATGAGAGGGACCAGTGAGGAAAACAAGATAAGAATTATGCTATGTACCTTTTATGTCATTTTCTATTATTGAGATTTTTCTGAATTAGAACTCATTAAAAAAGGCATAATGGAGGGTTTTTATCTCCCAACGTTATTCAAATAGAATAGAATTACTTCAATAAAAATTTTAAGGCAAATTGCCAATTTTCTTTAAAGAAAGAAAGCATTTATTTTTACAGAAAGATCTTGGTACTCATCTAATCGATAAAAATGGCGTTTGCAGATGTGATTTCCCCAGATGAACTCAGAGTTACAAGGAATGAGACTACATTTATACAATTTTGCCTGCATAATTCTCCCATCAGGACGTTGCTTGGGCATTTGTCTGATGGAGCAGAAGCACAATCGGTTTTCTCCCTTTGCTCTGCTTGTTACCCGATGGATCCTGGAGGACCTATGAGACCCACAGTTGCCTCTGACACACTAAGCCCTGTGCGACTGTTTAAGCTGAGTTAACAATAAAGAAAACGTCCTTATATACCACGTTCTTGTCCTCAAGGGGACGGGGTGGCAGGTAGGAGAGAAAGCAGCGAGATGTTTGGGTGAATGCTGCTTCGTGCACTTGTGCTTAAACTTGCAGGGGCTCTCAGGAGTTGGAAGATCACCACCCTTCCCAAAGGCCACGTGGGCCTATCCTGTCAGGTGCCCATGAGAGTTCTCTCCATGTTCCCTTGCCTTCCATGTGCTGCAGATCCCCGCTCCTCTGCCATGTGTCTGTCATCCACCTGCTACCTGAACACAGTATTTGTACATTCTCCACACAGACTCCACCTGTCAAGGTAAGAAAAGCCCCCTTGGACAATTTCCTTCACTACTTTGCAAGTAGGGTGCAGATAGAGGGCTCCAGGTAAATGCCAGCTCACTGGCTCTTCACCTGGCAAGGCCTTTGCCTGCTCTGGGGATCAGTTCCTCAGCCAGGAGCCGTCACGCACAGTCCTAGACATGAGGTAGCAGGACAGTGCCCTGCTCAGCTCCTGCCATGACCAGCTCTTTATCCCCTGCAGATCTTTTTGGGTGTCTGTTTTTTTTTCTTTTCTCCACCAGAACACAGAGGGGATGACAAGATCTTTTCAGGTGTCTGTTATGAGGATGACTTTAATTTTGCAACCCAGAAAAGTACCCTTCCATCTTCATTCAGTGAATTTTGTTTTTAAAACACAAGACAACACACCCTCAGAAAGAGGCCTGTGGGCTCTGTATTTCCTGAGGCTTCTCCTGTGGCTGTAGAAGAGCTGTGGTCTCAGCAGCACCGTCAGAGGCAGAAGCCTCCAGCAAAGGCTTCCCTGCTGCTGGTGATGCTGAGATGGCTACAGGGAGGAAGTTGAATCTCACATGGACATACCAAGAAGCGGAAGAGCTGCCATTTCTTGAGCTTTAGGGTGATCCCAGGGCCATGCCTCTCTCCTTGAACTACATCAGGACTCTAACTAGCCTTGTGCCACCAGGGCAATGTAATAATGCAACTCGGGTCAAGACGCCCTCTGAATAAAGCTCTCAGGGGTTCCCCATTCTGACAGGAGGGTTCCTAACAGAATGGTCCACAGCCCACCCACTTGACAAGCAGCCCCAGAAGGCAGTGCACCAGCTTTGGAAATGTCTCTCTCCTCCTAAGTCAAAAGAACCACTACTCTGCCTTCCTCTGAGCTCTTCAAGGCATGGCGGGGACTGGATGGGTTAGTGTATGTGGGGATACATGGGGAGTGCATGTTGGCATTTGCTACTGCCCTGTGCCACCCAAAGGTCCTCCCACATCCTGCCTCCATCCAGTTCCTCCATCCATGTCTTATCTGTCTACCAGATGGCAAGTTTCTTGAGAAGAAACTATGGTTCATTCATTTTTGCAAACTCCCAGCATCCGGCACACAGCGTCCTCACACCTTGCATGAGCTGCATTATCCATTCACGGATGCTGGGCTAAGAAAAGTGAAGGCAGTGCATTTCTAAGGAAGGGGTTTCCTGCTGGAGTGCTGTGCTAAAGGGATTACCAACAACAAACCTTCCCTCATGACACTGGAACTGAATGAAAAGGCATTCTTAATGACTTCATTAATAAAGATCATAAACGTTCTATTCTCATCCAAAGGCACAGAAGACCAGATTGCACAACTGCAACTAAAATATTGTTGTGAATGTGATTAATAAGCAAGCTAATTCAGCTTACATAACCTCGCCCTTCATGATATAATCCTTGTGTAACATTTTAAAAAATCAACTTGCCTATAAAATTGAATTTTCAAATGGTTCAGCAATAGATGTGCCAGGAACAAAATGTACACATAAACAGAGGACCCATAAAAACTCACATTTGTGGATGGTGATGGCCTCTCATTTATGATACAAGTAGATGACTCTGCCCATTTATTGTGCACACAGCAATTCAGTTGTGCACATAATTTGGGTATGTTCACATTGATTGGTTTGCTTTGCTAAGAATGTCTTAGTCCTTTAGGCTCAGTTTAAGCACTGGATTCTTACATAAATTTCAGAAGTACCTTCAAATGCCACTGTCCCTAGAGTTACAGGGCAGAATCATGAGGCGTGGTGTAAACCCTACTGACGGCCCAGCCCAGGCAGCAGAGGCAGACACAGCACCTCGTGTAGCTGGGGACACAAGGAATTCTCTCAGGTACCATCTTGGAGGGTGGTCTGATGGCTCAAATAGCTGCTCTTTAGAAATGAAAGTGTCTGATATGGCTTGGATTTGTGTCCCCACCCAAATCTCATGTCAAATTGTAATCTCCAGTGTTGGAGATGGGGCCCGGTGGGAGCTGATTGGATCTTTCATGAATGGTTTAGCACCATCCTCATCATGCTGTTTTTCTGATGATAGTGAATGAGTTCTCAAGAGATCTGAATGTTTAAAAGTGTGTGGCACCTCACCACCACCTTCATCCTGCTCTGGCCATGTGAAGCGCTGGCTCCCCTTTCTCCTTCCGCCATGATTGTAAGTTTTCTGAGGCCTCCCCAGAAGCTGAGCAGATGCCAACAAAGAGCTTCCTGTACAGCCTGTGGAACCATAAGCCAATGAAACCTCTTTTCTGTATACGTTCCCCTGTCTCAGGTATTTCTTTATAGCAGCATGAGAAAAGACTCATACAGTGTCCAACTGCCAAAGTTGAACATGCCCAAGGGGTACAATCAGTGTGTTCTGATGGAATTACAGAAGATCAGACACCATTTGTTCCAGTGCCCATCAAGAGCCAAAATCTGACTGGGCATGGTGGCACACATCTATAATCCCAGCACTTTGGTAGGCCAAGGTAGGAGGATCACTTGAGGTCAGGAGTTCGAGACCAGCATGATCAACATGGAGAAACCCTGTCTCTACTAAAAATACAAAAAAAGCCAGGAGTGGTGGTGGGTGCCTATAATCCCAGCTACTTGGGAGGCTGAGGCAGGAGAATCGCTTGAACCCAGGAAGCGGAGGTTGCAGTGAGCCAAGATCGTGCCATTGTATTCCACCCTGGGCAACAAGAGTGGAACTCCATCTCAAAAAAACAAACAAACAAAACAAACAAATAAACAAAAAGAGCCAAAATCCCTCCTTTACACTGCCCAGTAAGAAGGGGGTAGCCTCAGACAAAGCCATGTCAGACAAGAGAACCACACTTCCTTCAAGGACTGCCTGCCAGGGTTCCAGATGGCTTTAATTACTGAAAGGTTCTTCATGTTGAGCTTAGAGTCTACCCGGCTAGCATATCTCCAAGTTCAACTTCTTTGTATTCAGTGTGTCTAAAAGTCCCGGTCTCTGAGTAATACCGCACTCCCCCTTTCAGAATTGCAGCCCTTCTGGCCCCTGTGTCACCATTTGCTGCATAAACTCCCACGTGGCTGTAAATATCAACAGTGGTTTCTGTTTCCCCGTCTGGGCCCAGATGAACACACTCCTGGAGTCTCGTCTGCCTTGAATGCTCCTTGTCCCATCTCCCTTGGGGTAATTCCATGTGTGGCAGACACCATTATGAGTTCCCCCATCTCTGTTTCTTTTTCCTCCTGGACATGCATGCAGAGGGCCCCTCCCAGCCTCCCTTGCAGGTGGTCACAGCCATGTGGATGGATTCTGGCCACAGGAACATGCAAAGAGGGTGAAGATGGCTATGGTTCCAGGCCTGGGCCCTGAAAACTGACCACGCGCTCCGCTGAGCTCTTTCCCCTTCTCTGTCGGCAGACACAAAAGGTCCAGGGGATGATGGGAGACGCCTGGTTCCTAAGTGATCCTGCAGGTAGTGTGCCCCCCCATACCCACACTAGACTAGGACGCCATTTTTGAGGAAAACACTGAGATGCTGGCCCTGTTTGTTGCCACGGTTAGCCTCACCTGACCAGTATACCACTCAGACCAACACAGTTTAACATCACCTTAAACATCTCAGTTTTGCAAATTTACGAGATAAATCAGACAACCCCATTAAAAAGTGGGCAAAGGACATGAAATGGACTTTTCAAAAGAAGACATACATGTGGCCAAAAAGCAGATGAAAAAAGCTCAGTGTCACTGATCCTTAGAGAAATGCAAATCAAAGCCTCAATGAGACCCCATCTCACATCAGTCAGAATGGTTATTATTAAACAGTTAAAAAATGGCAGATGCTGGCAAGGTTGCAGAGCAAAAGGGAATGCTCATTGCTGTTGGTGGGAGTGTAAACTAGTTCAACCAAGGTGGAAAGCAGTGTGGAGACTTCTCAAAGAACTAGAAGCAGAACTACTATTCCACACAGCAATCCAATGACTGGGCACATAGACCCAGTGGAATAGAGACCATTTTATTATAAAGAAACATACACATGTATGCTCACTGCTGCACTATGCACAACAGCATAGACATAGACTCTACCTAAATGCTCACCAATGGCAGACTGGATAAAGAAAATGTGGTACATATACACCATGGAATTAATATCTATGCAGCCATGAAAAGAATGAGCTCGTATCCTTTGCAGGAACGTGGTTGGAGTTGGAGGCCATTATCCTCAGCAAACTAATGCAGGACCAGAAAACCAAATACCTCATGTTCTTATTATAAGTGGGAGCTAAATTATGAGAACTCATGGATAGACAGAGGGAAACAATAGACACTGGGGCCTTTTGGAGGATGGAGGGTGGGAGGAAGGAGAGGATCAGAAAACAACTATTGTGTACTAGGCTTCGTACCTGGGTGACCAAATAATCTGTACAATAAACCCCTACGACATGGCTTTACCTATTTAACAAATCTGTACATGCACCCTGAACTTAAAAGTTAAAATAAAAAAATAAAAATAAAAATCTCATGCCATGGCTTATGCCTGTAATCCCAGCACTTCAGGAAGCTGAGGTGGGCAGATTGCTTGAGGTCAGGAGTTCAAGACCAGCCTGGCCAACATCGTAAAACGCTGTCTCTACTAAACATACCAAAAATTAGCCAGGCATGGTGGTGCACACCTGTAGTTGCAGCTGCTCGGGAGGCTGAGGCAGGAGAATCCCTTGAACCCAGGAGGCAGAGGTTGCAGTGAACCGAGATCACGCCATTGCACTCCAGCCTGGGCAACAGAGCAAGACTCCATCTCAAAAAACAAAAAATCTCAATTTTGCAAGACAAAAAGAGTTCTGGAGCTGGACAATGGTGATGGCTGAACAACATGATGAATGTATTGAATACCACCAGGCTGTGTGCTTAAAAACGGTGAAGATGGTAAACTGTGTTATGTGCATTTTAACACGTAAAAAAGTGGACAGCAAAAACAATAGCAGTGAAGAAAATCTCGAATCAATAAAAATTTGATTTGATTTTGAAAATGTAGGTATCGCATAAAATACTTTGCAGGAAGCAGTTCATCTAATGAAGTGAAATAAGAACGACAGGTGCTATAATTTGCAGAGCTTCCTAGGAACTGCGCGACTGACCTAAGGGAGAATGAAAACATGGACACGGGAAGGGTCGCCAGGTGAATGTGTGTGCTGACCCAAAGACAATTCCAGAGGGCAAAAGGGATTCACTGGAGGGAGGGAATAGAGGAATTATCACCCCAAGAACTGCACTTTTCTACGGCATCCAAATATATTCTCTCTCTGGCAGACAAGATTCACCATCACTCTTCCACTTCCTTATAAATTAAGCTTGTTATGTGAAATAACTCAGCTTAAAAGCCCAGCTCATCAGTCCTTGATTTCTGAGCCTTCATAGGTCCCAGCAGGGACAAAGCACTTAATTACCAAGACTTTCTCTCCTTAAGAGCATGTGAGTATCTTAGGAGAAGAGCTCTGGGTTATTCGTTCATCTTGGTCATCCTCAGCCATGCAAAGAAGCGCAGAGACAGTGTTTAAGAAGCGTTTGCTGGGTGACCAAATGAAGAGAGGGTGTGTTAAATTTACTGAGTGGTTACTGCTCGCCAGGCCTGAGCTCGCACTTTATATAACTCCTTAACCAGGCATCACAGCGGCCTGGGGTGATAGGGAGCATTAGTGCTGCTTTGCAGGTGATGAGGAGTGTACAGCACAGAGAAGCTAAGTAACTTGATGGAGGTCACACAGCGGGAAGCAGGCAGGAGTCACGCCCATGCATCTGGCTGCAGGGCTGTTGCTGTTAACCACTCCCCATCTGTGGCATAAGGTCAACTAAACGATAGTGGACAAAATTCTGACTGCAAGCAGTTGTCAACACAGGGTGCAAATCCGTACATCTCATAATTATGTTCATAAATGTATAAACTTCAGCCACAAGCAACAGTGAGTGTCCACCTCCAGTGGAAATGGAAACAAGTTCTGTCCTGCCCTCAGAAAGAGGGTCTGTGCACTCTCATTTCCCACATGGGAACCTTGGTGGGGGACACGACTCCAATGCCTTTCATCCCCATGGCCAGCCCCCACTCAGGGGTCCGTCCTGTGCCCCTTGGTGGAGGCGGCAGTCTCCCAGGGCCAGTATTCCCAGCCAGCCTCTCCCCTGAACTGTTTCCTGATTCATCTTCCTGAACCACAGCTCTGTTCACCCTATAACCACACTCAAATTCCATTGTTCCCGATCGCCTGGTCAATAACACCTGGAAGCAAGGACCTGGTAAGGTATCTGCCCTCCACTTCCTGTCTGACCCTGGGAGCCCCATGCCACTTCTGATAAGATACCTGCCTCCCTGCAGACAGGTGGCCGCTGACCCAGAATGTCTCCTTCTCCATCTGGACCCACCACAGCATCCAGCCCTCCCTGGCCCCATGCTCCTGCCTCACCGCCCACGCCACTCGACCTGCTCTCTGCTCAGGGCTTTTGCACAATTGTCACTGTACTGTAGCTACCTGTGTAAATGCATTCTGTGCCCTGACCGCTCCCCAAAGACTGGGACCACGTCATCATCTTCGGATCATCCAAAGGGTCAACTGAGAGGGAGGGCTATGCATTTGCTGGCTTTACAAAGATCTGCCTGTCAGCCAGCTGGAACTACTAATGTAAGCTACTCAAACAGAAATGGGCAGGGAGTCTAATGAGACCTTGTGGTGGAACTGATCGTTAAAAAAATAAGGACTTTGTGAGAACTTCCAGTTGCTTTTCTAAATTAGACATAAAACAACCCACCTAATTCTAAACTTGGCCAACATTTCAGCCTTCCACTTTGAACAGATGAAAAGTTGGGAAATGGTATGAACAGTTTCATGAGTTTGCCTCCTGAGTGGCCGTACGATGGTGGAATACCATCCTGGGGGAATGCAGGTGGCTGCGGACATACAGTGAAGAAGGAGGTAATTTGAAGTTGGGTCTGGAACTCGGAAAGAGACCACATTGTTAGTGTGGAATGTGAAACTCAGACATCCATCTAGGGAAGACCATAACAGGGGGCCCAATTCCAAAACAGCAAAATCAAAAATATGTTTGACAAATGGAACCAACACTGGATACAATTTTCAGTTTAAGAGACCCTCGGGAAGCTACTCCAAGTTGCTGAAAGTTTGGTTTTTCTTCCCACAAATTACTTATCTATAAAACAGTTGTGCAACATTAATTCCTGTCTATAGGCAATGCAGAGAAACTGTTCTTTCCTTTATCCACTGCATGTCTGCTGAGTGAGTTGTATTAGAGGTAAGTCCTTAGAGAGTGACTTGTTTTGTTAAAACAGTAAAAGCTTGGGCTTGAGCTCCCAGTTCCTTGGAAATACAAACCTCTCAAGTCTATTATGGATGATGAGCATTTACCCGGGTTCTCTGTGTTGGCTGAAGACCAACCTATCCACCAAGGCTGCTTACTATGAGCAACAAGGAGCAAGGAACGAGGAAAGACACAGGAGATGAGACAGATGTGACCAAGAGAAAATACTCTCAGCCCCCAGTTACCCTGATCCAGGAAAGATTTGTGCTGAATTTGCCACAGCAAGCAACCTAGTCCATAAGAACTGAAACCAGCCAGTCTCACGTGCCACTTACCTTGCCCAAAGCTTTTCAAACTCTCTTGGTGTGAGGGGAATATCAAAACCATACAGCGCGTTCTTTATGTCCCGGCGTCGAAGAATGCCATTGCCCTCGTTATCGGTTTCTATAAAATGCTACAATATCAGAAGATGGTATTTAGGAACATGTGAAATGAGTGCATGACAGTGGAAAAGATGTTGAATAGTCAATATCTGGGGCAACCTAAGGAATTTGTATCCCCATCCACCTCCTTAATCACCTTTTAATCTAAGTTCCAGGTGTCCTCATCGCTCCTGGAAAGAAAGTGACAGAGCAAACTGGGAAGGAGAGTTAGGTGTTGGAAGGGGGTGATTTCTGAGTGGCATCAGGGGTTTGACCTTGATTCTTGGGTTCACAAACAATTAGAAGTAAGGGCTAACCAAAGCCCGGGAAATGAGATGGAGGGTCCTCATCCCAGTGAAGGTTTAACTTTAGCCCTCTGGCTGTGAGAGGGGAAATGAGGGACATTAGACTCCAGCTATGATGACAACATTATATGGTACCATTTTTATGTCCCTGAGGGGTACAGAAGGTATTGGCAGGCATATAAGAGGACCACAGACTTGAATAACAGCTAACAAGTGTGGTTCTCAGCAATATCTTCTGTTGTTTCCAAGTAATATCTTATTTAATCTTCTTCATAACAATGCGATGAGGTGTATATAATGGGTACATCTACAGAATTCTCTGTGAGCATGATACTTAATAGTGAAAGAACAAAGCATTCCCCTTAAGATCAGGAACAAAGTGAGGATATCTCCATCACCCACTATTCAACATTGTACCGTGGGGTCTCAGCCAGTTAAATTAAGCAAGAAAAAGAATAACTGGTGTAATGATAGGAGGGGAAGAAATACAATTATTATTATTCACTGACATGATTGTATACATAGGAATACAAAGAATCCACAAATAAATTATTATAAGAGGTGAATTTAGCAAGCGGTCTGGATTCTATATCAACGGGCATAATCAATCACGTTTTTATATATCAGACACAGAAAGTGAAATTTTAAAAGATAACATTTACAAAGGGCATAAAAAATTAGAATGGCCTAGGAATACATCTGTGATAGCTGAGAAATGCCTGTATACAGAAAAGTACAAAACTTTATTGAAAGATATTAAAGATCAAAATAAATGGAGAGACACTATGTTCATGAATCAGAAAACTCAAATAGAATAGCAAAGATGTCATTTTCTCTGTGGAACTCGACAAAGTGTTTCAAAACTCTTGAAGAACAGGATAGAGGGAGTTGCCTACCAATTAATTGAGATGTATCATTAAGTTATGGTGATGAAAAAGATGTGATGTAGGTGTCAGCACAGACAAACTGATCAATGGAACAGAATGAGGAGGTCAGTAACACCCGCGGGCTATGATGTAGGCAGTGGTGATGCTCACATCAGCCAGGGGAAGGGGGACTTCACAATGACCAGTGCTGGGACAGCTGGCCTTCCATACAGAGAAAATTACACGGGGCCCCTGCCTCACAACACCTGGGAAGCATCTAGTCTAGATTTCAAGACCTGAGTGTGAAAGTTGAAACTGTCAAGTCCCTATAAGAGAATGTGAGAGAATATCTTCATGATGACTCCAGGGTAGAATTTTTAAACAAGACCTACAGAGAGATGTTAGTAAATTTGACTACATTAGAAAGAACTTATATTTATCAAAAGACACCATATAAAAAGGGTAAGAACACAGATTAGAAACTGAGGGGAGATGATAGTTGCACCACATGTCACTTACAAAAGAGCAGGACCCACAGAGCAGTGTACACTATGACCACAGTAACAGTTTTTGTTGACCAATGAGAAAAAGACAAACCAGTATGAAGATTTAAAGCCTCAGGCCACCACTTCACAATAAAGGAAACCTGACCAATGAATGAACAAATGAAGATATTCAATCTCACTGATAACCAACAAAATGCCAATCAAATCTGCAATGAGATACCATTATACATCTACTAGAATGGAAAAAATAGGAAGTCTGATAGTACCAAATGCTACAGTATTGAGCAGTGTTGACAGAAAGTCAAAAATATTTGCTATCTGGGCCTTTACAAAAAAAGCGTGCTGGCTCCTGTTCTAAGATATTGGCCATATTCTTTTCCTTCATCTGAATGGTGATTACATGGTGACTACTTTAAACTTTTTTAAACTGTATATATGTATTTTATATACATGTATTTTATATACTCCGTGGTAGAACCATAACTTAAAAAAATTAAGCTTTTAAAAAATTGAGTCTGTAGGATTTCAAAATCCCTTTGAAATCATGTGTCAAGTCTGGCATGTAAGAAACTTGGAAGTTACCACTCTGTCCCAACAAGAAGTAAAAATCTGAACAAATTGGAAAATTAACAACTCTTCTTAAATCATTAGAGAAGTGGAGTTACAGGCCAAACCACTGTCCCCAAAACTGGAGAGACAGACAGGTGAATACAGAGAATCATAACTTACTGGGACAGATACCCATAAGCAGAAAGCTTTACAAGAACTTGTGCCAAAAACATAGAAGTGGAAGGAATAATTCCTAACTCATTCTATGACACCAGTATTGCCCTAATGCCAAAACCAGACAAAGATATTATAAGTTAAGAAAATGACACACCATTATCTCTGATAAACATAGATGCAAAAAAAATCCTCCACGAAATATTAGTAAATCAAATCCAGCAATGTATAAAAAGAATGATATGCCATGGCTGAGTGGGATTTATCTCAGGTATATAAAGCTGCTTCAACATTTGAATACTAATAAATGTAATGCATTATATCATCAGAGAAAAGGAGAAAAATCATATTAACAGATACAGATGCACAATCATATCAACACATACAAAAAAACATTTGAGAAAATCCAACACTCATTCATGATAATAACTCTGAGTAAACAAGGAATAGAGGAGAACTTCCTCAAACTTGATAAAGAACGTCTACCAAAAAGCCTACTGCTAACATCATATTTAATGATGCGAAAGCAGATTTCCCACTCAGGTCAGGAACAAGGCAAGAATACCCCTCTTGCCACTGTTTTTCAACATTATACTCAAGTCCTAGCTAATGCAATAAGACAAGAACAGAAACTAAAAGGCATACAGATAGGGAAGAAAGAAATAAAACTCTCTTTGTTCACAGATGACATGATCGTCTATAAAGAAAATACAAAAGAATCAACAAAAAAACCTCCTGGAATTAATATGCGATTATACCAAGGTTGCAGGATACAAGGTTAATACACAAAAGTCAATCATTTTCCTATATACTAGCACTGAACAATATTTGAAGAAAATACACAATACCCCTATTCCATGTAGTATTGGAAGTCCTGGCCAAGAGCAGAGCAGTCAGGCAAGAAAAAGAAATAAAGCAGATCAAGATAGGAAGAGAGGAAGTCAAAGTATCCCTGTTTGCTGAAGACATGACTCTATATCTAGAAAACCTCATGGTATTGGCCCAAATGCTCCTTCAGCTAATAAACAACTTCAGCAAAATCCCAGGATACAAAATCAACACACAAAAACCGCTAGCATTCTTATACATCACCAAGAGCCAATCTGAGAGCCAAATTAGGAATGCAATCCCATTCACAATTGCCACATTACTATAAATATACTGTAAATATAGCATAGTATAAATATATATATACTATAAATATATTTAAAATATATAGTATAAATGTAACATATATTATAAATTTATATATTATAAATGTATTCAAAATATATAGTATAAATATATTTATACTATATTTATATTATACTAATATAAATATATTAATATAGTAATTATATAATTATATTTATGTAATATAAACATAAAGATACATGCACCAGTATGTTTATTGCAGCACTATTTACGATAACAAAGACATGGAATCAACCTAAATGCTCATGAACGGCAGACTGGATAAAGAAACTGGAATATATCCGTCATTATAAAGTGGTGAACTCAGCCTAGATTTCAGGATAAACTCAGGTTTGCACATGCAGTTCCATTATCATGTAGGTCCGACTGTCATTGGCCCTGTTGGGTTAGACAGGCCCATCTCAATACCATAATCAGAGTTTATATGATTGCACGTGGCAGGTATCTACCTTATACATGTGCTTCTATGATTTTGGCAAGACAGGAAGAAACAGCTCTTTAAAATCCATGTTTATTTTGTGTAAAATTAAGTATGACAGCATCTTGTTTTTCATGTATTAGGTTGGTGCAAAAGTGATCGTAGTTTTTCCATTAAAGTTATGGCAAAAACTACGATTACTTTTGCACCGACCTAATACTTTTTAAATTCATATCAAGCCTGAAATAATGCCAGGAACTTCTGCCCATGTAACTCTAACAATTACTTGTCTTTCTAAACATCACTTGACCTTGAATGTGAGAGTGTAGTTTGAGAAAGTCTTTCAAGAACAGCAGGAGTCCCCACGTTGGGTATACTGAGTTGTTTTCCCATCTTAGCAGCTGGATCTGAACGGCTTGATCATCCCAGTGATATTGAAACATTGAAATAGATTTTCTTTCCTTTTAAGGAAACAGTCGTTTTCTTACCTTAGACAAGTCTGACCATCTGCTTTTTGCTTTGGTAACAAGATACTGATGAGCCTGTTCACAAGCTAGTTCTGTATCCGCGACCTTCTGTTTTGGTCTTAAAAGAAAAAAAATAATAAATAACTGTGTTTAAATTTAATGGGCTCATTAATCTCCCGAAGGGTTTTCCTATCCCCCTGTTTGTTTCAAGGACACCATTAAAGTCTGTTATTTCACATCTGGTTTAACTTAATTCCTAAAATACAGTCTTATTTCTCCAGCTGCATGTTAGGGAAGTCTCCTTAAATTTTGTAAGTCCTTGTTTATTTTCAGATAAATGATATTCAACTTTTTTTTTTTCAGCACACAAAACAAACAGGGCTCATTTGTTTTCAGAAGGGGGAAACATAATATAACATTAAGTGTCTTGGGAGGAAAACAGCTAAAAACTTTTTATTTCTGAATTTGCAAGTTGGGGAGATAATGGAGACTACAGGAAATGGTTGGGAAACAGTGGGGGAGCTTCACACTCTCAGCTCATTTTCCAAGGTGAGGTTTGCAGGATTTAGAGATACGGCCGGGTGCGGTGGCTCACACCTGTAATCTCAGCACTTTGGGAGGCCAAGGCGGGTGGATGACTTGAGGTTAGGAGTTCAAGACCAACCTGGCCAGCATAGTGAAATCCCATCTCTACTAAAAATACAAAAATTAGCCAGGTATGGTGACGCACACCTGTAATCCCAGCTACTCAGGAGGCTGAGGCTGGAGCATCGCCTAAACTCAGGAGGTGGAAGTTGTAGTCAGCCGTGATCATACCACTGCACTGTAGCCTGGGTGACAGAGTGAGACTCCATCTCAAAAATAAAAAAGATAAAAATGATCAAGATTCTGTCATATTTACTCACAGGATGGACACTTAATAAAAGACCCTGTGCTAATTTTTGTATTTTTAGTACAGAGGCTGAGGCGGAAGAATCGCTTAAACCCGGGAGGTGGAGATTGCAGTGAGACCGAGCCATTGCACTCCAGCCTGGGCAACAGGCGTGATTTCGTCTCAAAAAAAAAAAAAAAAAAAAAGACCCTGTTCTCACAGGTCCCTGACTGGGCCACAGTAAAGCACAATAAAGGCTGAGGCTGGAGGGGCTGGGATGCCCTGGATCTTTCCACACACGAGAACAAATCAGGAGTGGAGGAAAATGTGTAAAGTCCATGTGCACACCCACCCTGGTGCCTGGCTAGTGTATGCTGCTGTCATTGTGATTTTCCTTCTCCACCTGACTCTCCCTGCTCTTGACTATGCTGCCTCTCCCCACTCTCTTCTGAGAGATCATCTCTTCTGAGGTCCCAAACTACAGCCGTGATGCTGCTTGCCCACAAATCTGTACTACAACCTCACCTGCTTTTCTGTGCCATCTTTCTCCAACTGCCTACCGGACTCTACAGAATCATGGAATGTCAAGGGTGGACAGGGATCCAAAGCTCAACCAGCCAATCTCTGATTACTACTTTACCATGAAAGGTTTTGGACGATTGATGGAATTACGTTGCATTTTTACAACTTTTGCTTAAAAGGACTGGAAGTCCTAATGATGTCTATTTTTCTGCCTTCACCTTTAGACTCCTCCTAAATCCCACCTGCACTAGAAGACTCATCTGAATCTCCCAAAGGTGCTGTCACAGAGCCCCTGAGGAGCGTGTGCTATCTCAGCAAAGTCAATGCATCTCAACTGATCTCACTATCTAAACACATATCCAAAGAGCCCTCTGCCCCCTGCTTTCCACATCCTGGTTTCTTTTCTAGGCTATAAGGTTTGATTATTTCTTTGCTATCCATGAGCAAATCAATGAGTCCTACTGATTTTCCATCCATTTTCCCCCTTTCTCATTTTACATACTTGTCCTTCTCGAGAGATCAGGGTTTCCAGCGGTTACTTACTTCCTGTCCTACTGCCCAGCTTGTTAATCTGGACACTCAGTCAGACCCAGCCTTCCTTCCTATCAGCCAGTTCGTCAGTCACAGTCACATAGGAGCAGTCAGTATGTGCTGCTCTAGGTCCTGCTGACACAATGACTGGCGATGTGAAGAGTCTGCATTCTCAAGGAGCTTACACTGTGATGGGAAAACTTAGAACACACACAAAAGAAAAATAAGTGATTCGGATAATTTCAGATACTACATGTGACCAAGAAGGATGGGGCAGGGAAAACTATCAGGAAGACCTGGGAGCCACTCTTGACAGCTGTGTGGAGACTTCAGGAACACATTCCAGGCAGTACGAGGGTCTTGGGAGGGGCTTCTGGTCCCAGATAAGGAGTAGGCACACTTCACCCTTTCTCTCCTTCTTATGACAACCCAAAGTCCTACACGAAATATAAAAAGCAACGAAAGACACTAAAAGGTAAATAACAGAAGGCTAATGGAGGGAGAAATCCAGACTTGAAGAATGATGAAGTTATGAGTTTCATGGGGCTTTCCTCCCATGTTCCCAGCTCAGACAAGAGCAATCCTAATTCTGGCACTGTGTGGCAGATGTGAACAGAAAAAGGTCCAAAAGAAAGGCTGACTTTCTGAACAAAGAGCTGGGATGGAGGGCCTCTTCAGGACAAATAGTGGCAAGAGCTCCCTTTTTGTTTCTCATTACCCTCCCAGAGCAATCCTGAGACTGCACTTTGCAGTGGCCAAAACGTGAACATTTTCTCTAACCAGAGGAAATGGAAAAAGGGAGCCCTGTGATTCAAGGAGTATTAGGAAATCCGTGTTAATTTTTTTCTCTCTCTCTTTTCTTCTTTCACTAGGACCCTGAACGTGGCCCTCATCATGAGACACACATAGCAGCACAGATAGGCTAAAACCTGAGATTTTCTAGCCAGAAGACCCAGAAAAGTAGTCCTTGGGGGCTACAGAGTGTGAGGGAAATCATAGAGAAGAGAGAGCTAGAAGAAGGGACACCTGTACAGAAGTTCCAGGTTCACCTCTGATGTGTGCAGGTGCGGAACTCACCAGTTTTGAGAACATGATTACTGTGTAGTTAAGAGTGACTTCTGGGTGGTGCACACGTGGGCTTCCCTGAAGAGCCCTGCAATGACTTTGAAAACAAAACTGATATTAAAACCACAGAAGGCACGTTAGGACTTGCAGTCTAAAACTAACTAGGCTGATTGCCTGCTAAAATAATGATAAAACATCAACACACAACAGAGGATTTTAACAGAGCCAGAGTGTCATAATCAAACACTTAAAATATCTAGGATACAGTCCAAACTGATATAAAAAACCAGAAAAATCTCAATAATGCTCAAGGTAAAAGACAACAGACACCAACCCCAAGATTAACTAGATGTTGAAATTGTCAGATTGTAAAGCAGCTGTTACATTCATGGAGTAAGAGCAAACATACTTGAAAGAAATAAGAAGGAAAAAGGAAATAGTAAAATACAATAACCGAAACAAGACGTTCACTGGATTGGCTGAGTGGCAGAATGGAATGACAGAGGAGTCAGCAAACTTGAAAACACATGAATAGAAATCTCTCAAACTGAACAAAAGACAAAATAAAAATAACGTAAGTCTCAGAGATACAAAGCCTGTGATACAAAGCCTGTGATACAAAACCAAAAGGTCTAAGCTTCATGTCATTGAGGTACCAAAAGGAGAGGAAAAAGACGGGTACAGAAAAGGAATTTTGAAAATGCCATACATTTGGTGTAAAACCTAAATTTACAGATTCAGAAGCTCGGTAAATCCAAAAAGGGATGAGCAAAAACAAAACAAACAAAAAACACCAAAAACCCAATGATCAAACAAATCAAACCATAAATTATACTCAATTATCTGAGAAACAAAAGATTAAAAAAAAAATCTCGAAAGTAGCCTGAATGGTCTGGTGCGGGGGCTCATGCCTGTAATCCAAGCACTTTGGGAGGTTGAGGAGGGAGGACTGCTTGAACTCAGGAGTTCGAGACCAGCATGGGCAATATGGTGAGACCCTGTCTCTAGAAAAAATACAAAGTTTAGGCATGATGGTGCTTGCCTGTGATTGCAGCTACTTGGGAGGCTGAGGTGGATCACTTGGACCAGTGATCAAGGTTGCAGTGAGCTGTGATCACACCGCTGCTCTCCAGCCTGAGTGACAGAGTGAGAGACCTTGTTTCCAAAAAAGAAGGAAGGAAGGAAGGAAGGAAGGAAGGAGGGAGGGAGGGAGAGAGGGAGGGAGGGAGGGAAGGAAGGAAGGAAGGAAGGAAAAGAAAGAAGAAGAAAGAAAAGAAAGAAAGAAAGAAAGAAAGAAAGAAAGAAAGAAGAAAGAGAGAAAGAGAGAGAGAGAGAGAGAGAGAAAGAGAGAAAGAGAGAAAGAGAGAAGGAAGGAAGGAAGGAAGGAAGGAAGGAAGGAAAGAAAGAAAGAGAAAAAGAAAGAAAGAGAAAAAGAAAGGAAGAAAGGAAGGAAGGAAGGAAGAAGGAAGGAAGGAAGGAAGGGAGAGAAAGAAAGGAAGGACAGAAGGATGGAAGGAGGGAAGGAGGGAAGGAGGGAAGGAAGAAAGGAATAAAGAAGCCTGGAAA
The DNA here is from genome assembly GCF_009761245.1 of Sapajus apella. Taxonomy (NCBI): domain Eukaryota; kingdom Metazoa; phylum Chordata; class Mammalia; order Primates; family Cebidae; genus Sapajus; species Sapajus apella. The sequence goes on from NW_022437063.1 coordinate 961,841, forward strand.
AATGGTATATGCATATAACACACGAGTAAACTGAATACTTGCATACTTCTTGCCACAGACTATGGAGGCCAGAAGACCGTGGAACAACATTTTGAAAGTGCCAGAACAAAAGAACTGTCAACCCCAAACTGTATATCCAGCAAAAATATCTTCTGAGAATAAAGAATAAAGATATTATAAATAAAAGAAAATGAAATTTGTCTCCAACAGACCTGCTCTAAAAGACATCCTATAGGAAGTTCTTCAAGGGAAGAAGAATGATAGAGAGAGAAACTTAGAACTTCATAAAGAGAAGAGTAACAATAAAAATGGTAAATTCCTAGGAAATTATAATACATAATGTTTTTTCCTCATAGTTTCAAATATATGAAGCATAAACTGATAGCACTAGGAAAACAAATCGACAAATCCAAAGCTATTGCTGGAGACTTCAACACTCCTCTCTTACTAATTGATAGAATAGGGAGACAGAAAATAAGCAAGAATATAGAAGACCTGAACAATACTAATGACCAACTTGATCTGACATTTATAGAACACTCCATCCAACAGCACCAGAACACACATTCTTTTCAAATATACACAGAATATTTACCAAGACAAACCATATACATGGCCATAAAGCAAACCTCAACTAATTAAAAAGAATAGCACAGAAGATGTGTTCTCTGACCACAACAAAATTAAACTTGAATCAATAACAGAACAAGATTTAAACGCTATGCAATTTTTTTTTTTTTTGAGACGGAGTCTCACTCTGTCACCCAGACTGGAATGCAATGGCACTGTCTCAGCTCACTGCAACCTCCACCTCCTGGGCTCAAGTGATTCTTCCTCAGCCTCCTCAGTAGCTGGAATTACAGGCACCCACCACCAGGCCCAGCTAATTTTCTTTCTTTTTTTTTTGTATTTTTAGTAGAGACAGGGTATTGCCATGCTGGCCAGGCTGGTTTCAAACTCCTGATCTCAGGTGATATGCCCAGCTCAGCCTCTGAAACTGCTAGGATTACAGGCGTGAGAAACCACATCCAGCCTGAACACTATGCAAATATTTTGAAATTAAACAACACACTTCCAAATAATCCATGGATCCAAGAGGAAGTCTTAAGGGAAATTAGAAAATAATTTGAAATGAATAAAAATAAAAACTACAACATATTCAGATTTGTTAAATGCAGCTAAATCAGTGCCTACAGGGAAACACATTACATTAATGGCTTATATTAGAGAAAAAAGGATTCAAATAAAAACTATGAGTTTCCAATTTAAGAAAGTATAAAAGAGAAACTACATCTAAAACAAGCAGAAAGAAGGAAATAATAAAGACCCAAAATCAATGACATTGTAAACAGAAAAACTGAGAAAAATAAATAAAACAAAAGCTAGTTCTTTTAAAAGATCTATGAATGTGATAAGCCTTAGCTGGGCTGATGAAGAAGAAAGGAGAGATGACACCAACTATGAAAATCATAAATTAAATTAGGAATCTCACTAAACACTTCACAGATACTTAAAAAAATAATAAAAGAAAACTATGAACCATTTTAATTCCATGAATTTGACAACTTTAATGACCAACATGTTGAAAGATGTAAATTACCAAAACTCACTCGAGATGAAATAGAAACTCTGAATAATCCAATAACTATTAAATTAACTGGATTTATAGTTACAAACCTTCCAACAAAGGACATTCCAGGACTTGATGATTTCACTGGTTAATTCAATCAAATATCTAAGAAAGAATAACAATTCTATACAATCCAGAAAATAGAACAGAAAGGAATACTCCCAGTTTATTTTATGAAGCTAGGAGTGCCATATCAAAATCAGGATTGGTATTCAAGACTTTTATTCTTAGATGTCTTCCAAAATAAATCACTTATTTTCTTTATAAAATAAACCTCATTCTGGCCAGATGCAGTGGCTCACACCTGTAATCCCAGCACTTTGGGAGGCCAAGGCAGGTGGACCACCTGAGGTCAGGAGTTTCAGACCAGACTGGCCAACGTGGTGAAACCTCGTCTATACTAAAAATAAAAAAAAATTAGCTGGGTGTGGTGGCACGCATCTGTAGTTCCAGCTACTTGAGAGGCTGAGGCAGGAGAATCACTTGAAGCTGAGAGGCAGATGTTGTAGTGAGCCGAGATGGCGCCTTTGCACTCCAGCCTGGGTGACGAGAGCGAAACTCAGTCTCAAAAAAAAAAAAAAAACCTCATTCTATTTTGCAATTATCATCTGGATCCATTAAACCTTCTTATATATCTATGACACATTGACACAGTATGCAGTCTTAGTGATGTTGATTTTAATCTCACTATAACCTCGTAATCTACTATATTATCCTAAATAATATTTCATCATTACTCTTCAGTTATTCCCAACTATGCTTTAAGAAATGAGAGACAGAGACAACAACAAAACAAAAATGACAGAATCACCTAGCAGGATGAGATCACGTCGAAATGAACCAGCCCTGGGACATCAGCCTTCAGTGTTCCTGCTGCAGTGGCCAAAGTCCTACAGAGTTTCTCAGGAACGTATAAAAGAAGAGTGACACCATGCTTGTAGTGCTGTGTTAGATTTCACTGAATACAGCTGGAAATTCAGAGTTCCTTCTTTATGCCCAAATGGCTAAGGACGCAAAGTTCGAGATAGGAAGAGATTTCACAATTATGAGATGACTCAGAGAAATGCAGAGACAGAACAGCACTCTAGATTCCAACAATGATGGTAATATTGATCGTATCAGCCAAAGCGCTTGATGACTGAATGATACATTTCTGAGGATAAAAAAGGAAATGTGGTATTTTCATTCAGTTAGTCATCCAACAGGACGGATCTGATGCAGTATTTGGTGATGGACTATCTAATTTTGCTAAAAGGACACAATGAGAATATTCTTTCATCTTTTAAGATGTTTGCACATCAAAATGTACTCCATGCATGTTGTAAGTGAATAAATGGTCAAGGCAAGTGTGTTTTAAACAAGGATTGGAAGGGAATCGAAGATGTAGTAAAAAAAAAAAAAAAAAAAAGGAATAAGTCACCGGACGTGGTGGCTCACACCTGTAATCCTAGTACGTTGGGAGGCACATTGGGAGGTGGGCGGATCACGAGGTCAGGAGTTTAAGATCAGCCTGACCAACATAGTGAAACCCCATCTCTACTGAAAATACAAAAATTAGCCAGCCATGGTGGTGTGTACCTGTAATCCCAGCTACTCAGGAGGCTGAGGCAGGAGAATCGCTTGAATCCAGGAGGCGGAGGTTGCAGTGAGCCGAGATTGCGCCATTGCACTCCAGCCTGGGTGACAGAGAGAGACTCTGTCTCAAAAAAAATAAATAAATAAAAAGGAATAAGTTATTAGACCAATCATTCATTCTATTTGGTATTTATATTTCTTAAAATGCAAATATTTTGCAGTTAGGAAGCAAACAAGATAGTGTCCTCTTTTCAGCAAAGTTATGAACTTTCAACATTTTCAAAAGTATTGTGTTTTTCTGATGCAGCTGGAAAGCGAAGGCCCAGAGAACAGAGGGGTCCAACCAAGAGAGCAGGAAGGCTTCCGGAAAGGGGCGGTATCCAGGTCTGCTTGGTGGTGGAGGTGGAACAGGGCAGGCTATCCAGGCATACGAGGCGGCCCCTCCCAACAGGCTCCCTGGGCTCAAATCCCTACCCCACTACTCATTATCTGTGTCCTTCTAGCCATGTCACTAACTGTTCTCTGAGCCCCCCACTCCTAGGGCTTCATCTGTGAAGCCAGCTAGGAATGCCTTCTTTCAGGGCTGCTGGGATATTAAAGGGCATGTCTTCAGGAAACACAGCACAGGGCCTAGCCAGGGTGGACTTGGCTTTCTAAAGCAATGTCTTGGTTTGGGCCTCAGAGCTGTCTCTCCATCAGACCCCAGGGACCAAGCCAGGTCCCACTGGGCTGTAGCCTGTCCTCCTTTGTGTCCACCCTCCACTCCAGGATGCTGAAGGATCTTTCTAAAGCACAGTGTGACTTCCTCACCCCATAGCATACAGCCTTCCCTGCCTACCAATGGAAGATGATACCCTTCACAGCCTGCCCTCCTGCCCTCTTGGCCTCCTCCCTCACCAGGCCTACCATGCAGGCTGCTCCCACACATGCATCCTCTCCCCATTTCCCAAATGTGCTCAACACACCTGCCTGCCTCTGTGATTTTTTTTTTTTTTAGACAGAGTGTCACTCTTCGCCAGGCTGGAGTGCAGCGGCATGATCTTGGCTCACTGCAGCCTCCATGTCCCACATTCAAGCGATTCTCCTGCCTCAACCTCCCAAGTAGCTGGAACCACAGGCACGCGCCATTACGCCCAGCTACTTTTTGAATTTTTAGTAGAGATGGGTTTCAACATGTTGGCCAGGATGATCTCGAACTCCTGACCTTGTAATCCACCTCAGTTTCCCAAAGTGCTGGAATTACAGGTATGAACCACCACGCCCAGCTGCCTCTGTGATTTTGCAAATGCCCTTCCCTGGTCTGGAATGACCTTTCCTCCAGCCTGCACCTGGCAAACTCTTACTCAAACTTCAAGATCCAGCTCAAATGTCCCTACTTTTCCTGAGCAACTCACGGGTGCCTCCCTCTGTTCCTGTGGCACTTCGGTCATCTTCTATTTCTAAGTAGCTCTTTATTTTTGTACCTGCCTTGTATTCAACCCTGAGCCCTTCAAAAGGAGCATCTGGGTCTTATTCACTGTTGTACTATCTAGTCCTGGGATGATGTCTAGCACGTAGTAGACCCTTAGAAAATCTTTGATGATTGAGTGTATAAATACAAATAAGGTGAGTCATCTGAACAGAAAACTGCACTGTATGGTTGAAACTTTCCATGTTCATTCTGCAGAGAATGGAAAATGAACTTTCTCCAGAGAACTTTTTGGGGAAGGATTTTGTTTGTTTGTTTTAATGTTAGGCAATCAAGTCTCATAATAAAGCTCCTGAGAACCTGAACTGTTGGAAGCAGGTGTCCAACTTAACGTGTTAGATAATCATTTTGCTTAGGAAGAGACTATCATCATTTTCTTTCTTGCTTATTTTTAATTTTTTTAGAGTAGGCAAAATAAAACCTATGAATTCAGGGGGAGAAATTAGCATACAAGATCAGAAGGCCTTCTGCAGTCTAGCCAAGTGTCGCAGTAGTCTGGCCCAGTGGCCTTGGCTTCCAGAGGCTCCACTTTCAGGGAGCTGCCCTTGCCTAGGTAGCAGCGATACCTGTCTGGAACCCCTGGGGGCTGTGAGTGCCTCAAGGGCAAAACAGCATAGTGAGTGCCACTATGATGCTGTATCATCACGTAGGAAGACACACCTTGGTACTAGTATAGCACATAGCACTTTGGAATTACTCGTGTGATAATAATTGGTCAAGGAGGAGCTGACTAGCTACCTCACTCATGTGTGCCGGCTCTCAGCAGGGAGTGACGGGGACAGGCCATCCCCTGGTGCCACTGTTGGATGGGGTCGGATAGTAGCCCCACTGTGTCTTCAAGGAGCGTACGTTCTCCCTGGGAGAAGGCCAAGGAGGCAGCACTGAGTTGGAGCTCAGCGGGACACTGAGATTGTCCTGGCTGGGAGAGGCCATGTGGGCTGAGGAGGGGTCTGGGGGGAAGCCCTGCTTGGGGAGCGGCTGGAGGAGTTCTTGCATCTCCTGAGGCAGTTGGCACAGATAACTTCTCAGTGCCCGTCAATTACCACAAGATGGTCTGCGTTCCCCAAATTCATGCCCTTCACCTAGATTAACATCTGGAGGTGAGGAGGAGGTAGGAGACATCAGTTCCGGAAGAAGGTTACTGTGTTCACTTGACAAAGATTTAACTGCACTGAGTTTGTGCACAGCCCTCTGCCTGCCCTGCAGAGGAAGGGCCCAGCCTTGGACAGAGGACAGGCTGTGCTCATAGGTCTCTCAAGCTTACATTTTAAAAGGCTGAGCAAAAAGCATATATTTTTGACCCCAGGTTAATACATAGAAAAATAAGTCTATGTATGTATGTATGTGTATATATATTTTTCATACACATATGAATATATATGTAAGTATATGCATATGCCAAAAGACTGAAATGATACCCAGCAAAATAGAAAAATGATGCTCACAGGTGGTAAGACCAGGGCTGTGTTTTCTGGCTGGTCTACACCGAATGCATATTTCTTGTATGACTTTTTTGGAACCAAGAAAAAGAAAAACACAATTGCTCCATTCTTTGTATCCCTTTGCGGATGCGATGGAAACGCCAGACTTCATGGCAGCACCGGCCAGCAGACAGAAAAGACACTGAACCACGCTGCCTTCTTACCTAATGAGTCTTTGAGGTGCTTCGTCTGTTCTCAATGGTCTCTTCTCACACAGATTTCGAAATTCCCGAAAATTTAAAGTGACGCTAAGTCTCAAGCCGAGGAAGCTGAGAAAGCGCTCAAACTCTTGGTCTTTGAGATTGAGCAGCAGGTGGAGAAGCAATCTGTGAAGGTCATGCATGTTGATGATGCCATCCCTGTCAGTGTCGATTTTAAAGAAGGCAGAGTAGGGGTCCTAAAAACAAAACACCCACATGTCAAAGCACTTCCCTGTAAGCCCTGGATGGCGACATATGCATACCCCCAGGTGTACAGCCTCACCTCCACAGGAGGAGGGGAAGCTTCGCTGGGTCCTGGCTATTGCTTTGAGAGACTCAGCTGTTCCATGAATGTCCTTACCATGCTTTGCTTTTCCCAAGAAATTACAAAGCTCTCCAGCTACCCAGAAGATATCAACGATCCCCTTTGAATGCAAAGAGTTCAGGGAAAGGAACAAACACTGCATTTCTTTCCCTTCTACACTCTCCATTTGTGGAGCTTAGACTTCTAGTACAGGAAGGAAGGGAAGGAGAAAGTGCTGGCAGTTTCTGGTGCATATGGACATCCCTCTCACAATTTTTGATGTCACTTTTTTTTTTTTTTTTTTTTTTTTGCGGCGGAGTTTCGCTCTTGTTTCCCAGGCCGGAGTGCAATGGCGCGATCTCGGCTCACCGCAACCTCCGCCTCCTGGGTTCAGGCAATTCTCCTGCCTCAGCCTCCTGAGTAGCCTGGATTACAGGCAGAAGCCACCATGCCCAGCTAATTTTTTTGTATTTTTTAGTAGAGACGGGGTTTCACCATGTTGACCAGGATGGTCTCGATCTCTTGATCTCGTGATCCACCCGCCTCGGCCTCCCAAAGTGCTGGGATGATGTCACTTTTATAATGTTTGGCCACTTCTGTCTACAGGCAAACAAATACCGCACTGAATCTCACGCCAGGGAGCCACCCGAAGGCCAGGCCTCCATTTCAATGACCATGATAGAGGTCAGCTGTGTCTGGGAGCCACAAGCCTGCCACATCTGAAGGAATTCTGCTCAGTCCATCGCAGTGCTTGGAGGGCACAGAGATTCCTATTTTGCAGATGAGGAAACAGAGGCTCAGGGTTCCCAGGGAATCTGTGACTAGGGACCCTGCTGCGTGACAGAACGTGTACTCTGGAGGCAGGTGGCTTAGTTGCCAATCCTAGCTCTGCCACCTACAAGCAACACGACCATGGGTGAGACAGTTAACCTTGTGGTGCTTCTGTTTTCTCATCTGTAAAATGGGGACTATGACAGTTCTTGTGTGGGAAGTAGAAAAGGTCCTTTTTAAAGTTTCCTTGTTAAAGAGTAAGTGTGGTAATAACTTTGTTAAGCCCCACCCTATGTAGCTGTTGGACGTTCCATGCTTACAGGCACATAGTACACTCTATGTCCTTGTACCTTTTTTTTTTTTTTTTTTTTTTGAGACAGAGTCTTGCTCTTTTGCCAGGCGCCAGGCTGGAGTGCAGTGGCGTGATCTTGGCCCACTGCAACCTCTGCTTCCTGGTTTCAAGCAATTCTCCTGCCTCAGCCTCCCGAGTAGCTGGGACTACAGGCGCATGCCACCACACCGAGCTACTTGTTTGTATTTTTAGTAGAGATGGGGTTTCACTTTGTTGGCCAGGATGGTCTCGATCTCTTGACCTCACGATCTACCCACCTCAGCCTCCCAAAGTGCTGGGCTTACAGGCATGAGCCACCGCCCTCAGCCATGTCTTTGTACTTTAACCAAGATATCTGTGCTAGACCTACTCACAGGCATGTCCCAGCTCTCCATTGCTTTCACCTGTTTAGAAAAGTTTTAAGTTATTAGCCAATCAGGTTTTAGGTTAGATTGTGAGGTCTGGCTCCAGCCGATGAAAATCAGACACAGCAGTAAGGATGCCCCCAAATGTGTAAGAAATAAATTTTTCTGTTTTCCTTTGTTCACTGTACTCTCTTGGCTAGTGAGGGTACCCTTCCTGCATTCCAGGAAGTAAAAATTGCATTGCTGAAAGATCCTTTGTCTCAGTGATAATTTTTCTTTGCAGCACCAAGCATCTATTTCCAACACCCTGCTTCCTTGGGTTGTTTGTGAGGAGTGAATTTGCTAACGATGCAAAGTGCTTAGAATGAGCCTGGCTTTTTTGGCACTGTAAAATGCTGTTTGTTGCAACTGCCATTGCCTAAGATCATACAGCAAGTGCAAGCCTGCCCGGGCCAATGCCTGTTTCCCACATGTAACTGCTTCCTGCGTCTCAGGCCTGAAAAGTTGCTGATGTGGCCCCAACCCACCTCGCTCCATCAGCACCTGTTACAGGCTCCTCCCACAGAGGTTACTTAGGGTATCAGGCAAGACCTGCTACGACCCGAGTGTCTCATGAAAGTGTGTGAGGATGTTGTGGAAAGCTCTGTCTGTATTCACTCATATATTCATTCACCAAAAATGATTCAGCACCTAATATGTGCAAACACTATGCTAAATGCTGTGGAAATCAATTTAAAAGATGCCGCCCCTGCCTCTGGGAGACAACAGGGAGGCTGATGTCTAACTCTGCCTGAGGGGGCCTCTGGGGGTGCAGGCCCATCTGTTCCTTGACGATTCCCTCTACACTGCCAGCCCCAAGCCCTCACACCCACAGCCTCACATCTCCAGTGGTTTGGGGGCATTTTCTCTGGGATGTCAAAGTGAACATGGCACCAGTCAAACTCCTGACCTCCAATCCCTGTCCCCACCCTGCTCCTCCCAAGTCTTCCCATCTCAGTATGTAGAACTCATTCCTTCCAGTTGCTCAGACACAAACCTGGAAGCTGTTCTGAGCCCTTACTTCCTCTCACATCCCACATCCAGTCTGCCTACACATCCCTCTGGCTGTCCCTTCAGATTGGGTTAGAACTGGACCCCGTCTCCAAGGTTCACTGCCTCAGCCCCCACCTGAGGCCGCTGGAGTCCTGCAGGAACCTTGTGATGGCTCCCAGCTGCTACTATCAGCTCCATGGCCTCCTCTGCTCTGCACAGTCTCCACTGGGAGAGGCGAGGAGTGTGCGAGGGAGAGAGGAGAGAGTCTGAGAGAGGGGACAGGGAGGGGCCTGTGTTGCAATGGGCAAAGTGCAGTGAGGCAGCTGTCAGGCTTCTGCAGCTGGGGTGTCCATATGGGCACTGCCAACCAGCATAGAGGGGCAACTGCTCCTGGAGCCCTTGCCTCCCTTCTGCCCTCTCTCTCTGCAGTGGCCACTGTCTCCCACCCAGCCGGGCTTTCCTTTGGAGGACCAGGCACTTCTCACCTAAACGATACCTGCCTCCTCCATGCTGGAGCTCACAGGCCAGTTGTACCCAGAGTGCTCCTCTTGGCCAGCCATTAGCCTGGATTTGATCATTAGGACCAATCCTTTTCTATGTATGCGATCATATTTTTTCAAACCAAAAATTAGGATGCACACTCTGAAAACTGGACTGAATGTTCAAAGCCTGAGCCCTGCTGGAAAGTCTGAGCTGGGCTGACATCATAAATGCACGGATGTTGGCATGGGAGCCTGGTGACCAAAATGAATCTCCAGGGGTGATCAGTCTAGGGAAGATGCTTCAGAGCACAGGAAATGGGGTGCTGCCCTCCCCACAGCCCCCAAAGCTACTCTAATACCCAGTCTCTCACCTGTCCCTTCCCTTCTGGACCTCACCCGTCTCCATTCTGCCTCTGGATGTGTTTCCCCCACCCCCCGGGGTCAGGATGCAGTCTAACTCCTTGGGCCCCTTGGCCCTGTCTCTCGGGGTTTGGCTTATTGAATTGATCTCCCTAACTTTATTTACCCTCTTTTACTTCTCATCAAAAAAAGAGCTCAGATCATCCTGTACTGGCCTCTATGTTTGAAAGGTGGCTGTCTACTTCTGTTTTGTATGTTACAACTTGCAGTGCCACACACACCTTCGCCGTGGCAAGCCACGTGCTTTTCCCTAGAGCCCATGCCTTGCCTGTCCCGGCCTGGCTCAGGCTGCCTTGTCTCCGGCTTACTCCCTCCTTTTCTAGCCAGTCCATGCTTAGGCTATATGATTCAGAGCAGGGGCCACCTCCTCCAGGAAGTTCTCCTTAAAGGGATCTTTTCCTTGTGCCTCATACGTTGCTTCAGTTCCTTCAACAACGGCCAATTCCTATGGATAGGGCTTGTCTATGTACCATCTGTATCTGGGATTAGACTGAGCTCCCTGGGGCAGGGCTGGTCACTTCCATCCCTAGCATGTAGCACAGATTCTAGCACATAGTAAGTGTATAACACCTGTTTGGTGAGTGAATGAATGAGGGAATGCATGAATGGATTCCAAAGTCACTGTACCATGGGTTGTCATGCTGCTTCCCCACCAACCTCTGCCCCTTGTGAAAAGGGTTTCCTTACCCTTCTGCCAGCAAAGCATCCACAGGGAGGCCCTCAGGGAGGGAGGAATCCCCCATCCTCCCCACACACCTCTCTCTGACCAATGCTGGGTCTGTGGAGGGAAATGCTCTGTGTCCCTTGGGCTGACCAGGACATGACCTGCATCAGGACTCACACCCACTTGGGCTGCGTGGTTGGGAGCGGGGGAGGCCTAGAGAGGCCAAGCGGCAGACAGTCACAGTTTACCCGGAATGACTCCTTCAGCCTCCTGGGGAAAAGCTTCAGGCATTCTTCTGCAGTGATAAAGTGGCTGTTCACATAACTTTTTGAAGGAGTTGGAGGCTGCAGCGGCGGAGTGGCTTCCGGTGCTCTCATTGGAGGATCTATAATAATTACATAGATCAGGTTTCCAAGAGTGCTGGCTGGCTTCGTTTCTACATTAACACTTTATCTCTGCCTGTCCCGAACCCTGCTAAAACCCCATACAGTACGCTCCTGTGAGCTGCACACAGCACTGACTTTCTTACTATCTAGCTTCTTTTCCTTCAATTTCTCAGACACTTTCCTCCTCTTCCAGGAGGGACTGTGCTCCAGACTACAAGGCCTCCTTTTACCCTCACAGACTGTGCTTGGCACCCTGGCAAGGGGCCAGGCGGTGGGGTGGGGGTGTTATCTGCCAGGCAGGAAGGAACCAGAGGGAGGCCACGTGCAGCATCTGCTGTGAGGTGGGTAAGGCAGAAACCATGCTCAAGAGGGACAGAGGATGCCCACAAGCTTGGGGCACCCTGTCCCCCTCCCATCTGCCCACACACCATGGGGAGGGCGCAGGTGCAACAGGTGCAGAGAACCACATCTGGAACCAAGTCCCAGGACTTACTGGTCCTGTGTCTCTTGTTCATCTCCCAATTCCTAGAGGAGGAGAATGAGAATTCCTGCCTCTTTTTTTGGTTTCCTGGAATCATGTCCTAAAGACAAGAATATATAATTCATTCAATATTCATTAGTTCGGTGGCTATTTCTTGACCACGCATCTGTTAAGTAACATGCTGAGGCCTTCATCTGTTTCTTGGTCCTTCCAGCAACGCTCAGGAGAAGGTCCTCATGTTGGTTTACACACAAGACAACCTATCATAATGCGTACTTTACCTGTAGGGCGGTAAGGCTTGGGGGCCGCCGGCTCTCCTGGGAGGTGGAGCTGTGGAGAGCACAGCTGAATCCAGGCTGATACCAGAACACAGCTGGTTCCCTACTTCCTATGCCCTCTCCCTCCCCTAAAATTAAGGAAGGAAATGTAACCTTTCCTTAAAAACTCCACGTCGGGTGCCGGGCATGGTGGCTCACGCCTGGAATCCCAGCACTTTGGGACACCAAGGCAGGCAGATCATGAGGTCGAGAGATCAAGACCATCCTGGCCAATATGGTGAAACCCTGTCTCTACTAAAAATACAAAAATTAGCTGGGTGTGGTGGCATGCGCCTGTAGTCCCAGATACTCGGGAGGCTGAGGCAGGAGAATTGCTTGAACCCAGGAGGCAGAGGTTGCAGTGAGCTGAGATTGTACCACTGCACTCCAGCCTGGCAACAGAGTGAGACTCCATCTCAAAAAAAAAAAAAAAAAAAAAAAAACAACCCTCCATATCTATTCAATCTCCATTAGGCTGGGGTCATCTGAGTGTGCCCCTGTGTCAGTGCCAGGCTACACACCAGGGACTTGGTTCCCGACGTGGTTCTCTGCACCTGTTGCACATGCGTCCTCCACAGAGTGTGGTAGGTAAATGGGTGGGGGACAGGTGCCCTGAGCTCGTGGGCATCCTCTGCCCCTCTTGAGCCTGGCTTCTGCTTCACCCACCTCACAGCAGAGGCTGCATGTGGCTTCCCTCTGGTTCCTTCCTGCCTGGCAGATAACACCCCACCCCACTGCCTGGCCCCTCTGCCACATCCCCCTGACTCCTAGCAGGGGCCACAGAGGGCCTTGCTCCCCACCTTGCTAGAATCTTCATGTGTGAGAAAGCAGCTTAGAGGGACAGGGAGGAGACAGGAAGAGGAGGAGCAAGAAGTGAGGGGAGAACATGGCCGGGCAGCCAGGAAGCCGGGAGCAGGTGACAGACACTGAGTCCAGTCCCGGCTGTGATGGCTTTGCCAGCACTGGAATCTCAGGTAAGTGACCTACACGTCCTGGGCCCCAATTTCCTTGCCTGAAAAATGAACGCACCTGGCATGTGGGATGTACTCCCTAAAATATAGGTAAGTTCCTTCTTCTTATTTTCCTTTAAAGATGTCAAAACACATACCCAGGGACAGTGCTGAAATTCTAAAATGCTCTGGCTTCTTGTGATGCCTTTTTTCAGAGGTGTGGGACCTCGCTGTTTAAGGGTGGGAAATGACAGTATGGCAAGGCTAGGGAAACCTTGGCGAGGATCCAGCCTGAGTCTCTGGGAAACTCACCACCTCAGTCAGTCACCTCCAGACCCAAGGCCAGGAGAACAGAAGATGCTCAGGGCTGCTGCATTCTGCCCGGCCAGCCTACAGGGGATTTGCAGCAAAGGAGGAGTATTCCATTGAGATATCTGTGTGATTCCTGCAGCTTCTCTAGAGGGCTTGGTTGTCCACCTAAATGTCTTTAGCTTGTGAGAAAGCACCATTACTGAGTGGAGAGGAGGCCCCAGCACACAGCACAAAGATGGGTTTCCTAACACCTGGTGGAGGGGGCGGGGGCTTGGGGCATGGCTGGGTAGCCTTTCTGAATCTCTGTGTCCTTCTCTGTCCACAGGGAGGAATAATATCTGTCTTGCCTGTGCGTGGTATTGTTAATTACAGACAACCAGCAACTACATTAGGGGAAAATCTTAAGGGCCATGAGGTGTGATTGAAGAAACAGGCTTTGTAGCACAAACTTTCTGAACCAATCTGCGCCCTGAGTTTGTAGAAGACTCAGGCAAAGCTCTGCACTCACAGTTCTGAACATGGTCAGATATAATTAAACAAAAGACGTTTGTTTGCAGCCCCGGAAGACACTTTGTTTCAACATCTCGGCTTAGGCTACTTCAACCCAAGTGGCCCGGTGGCACTGCTGGCCATTAGCTACCTTCAAATCCTGCTGCAAAATCAAGATAGCTCATCCCTTCCTTCTCAAAGCCTATTTTAGTGGCCAGCAGGGCGTACTGATCATCATCCATGGGCATCCCAGTGTCTTCCAGTACCTGATGAGGGAGAGAGGGGAGTGGAGAGGCGTTAGGTGGTCCCACGTGCCACTCCTCACAGAGCACCTCCTGATCCTGTGCTCCTGCTGCCCCTGCGCTGTCTCACAGCAGGGCCCACGATTGTTACCTGTCTGCCCCCACCCACAGGCTGCCAGAGGGTGGGGCCTGAGTCTCCTGTGTCCCTGGGCCTTGCCCAAGGCTTGTGTTTGTTGGGTGAGTGAGAGAACAAAGGGACAAGCGGCACAGTCAGCATGGTGCTCAGGCCCACAGGCGCCATGGCAGACTTTTCCAAGCTGTGCCATCCAAGATACCCAAAGCCACATTTGTCGCTCCCATGCCTTTACAGTCTCATACATTAGGTTTATGTTCACATATATTCAAGAAAACGATGGGCAGATCACGAGGTCAAGAGATCGAGACCATCCTGGCCAACATGGTGAAACCCCCGTCTCTACTAAAAATACAAAAATTAGCTGGGCGTCATGGCGTGTGCCTGTAGTCCTAGCTACTCAGGGGGCTGAGGTGGGAGAATCGCTTGAACCTGGGAAGCAGAGGTTGCAGGGAGCCGAGGTTGTACCACTGCACTCCAGCCTAGCGACACAGTGAGACTGTCTCAAAAAAAAAAAAAAGAAAACGAAATAAAGCAAGCAAGGTAGTTGAAGGAAGGAAAACTGAAGTCTTCATTCGAGTTTCATTATGGTCCCAGTTGACATGGAAAGCTACTGTGTTTTTTAATGTGGGGGGCATCCATGAATGCTCTTTTTTCTTCTCCATATGCTAGTTCACTTGCTGAAAGTTATTCTGGGTTCCTTCCTTCCAAAACGCATGGCCTACTGTTTCAATTTTGGGTATGTTGGGGGCAGAGGGAACACCTGAAAAAACACTCTTCTCTGCCCTGCAAATACTGAAGTGGAATTGTCTCCATGATGTCTCCTTAGGTATGACAGAAAAGATGATGCCCTTTGGCCAACAACCCAGACACGGCCACCTGCGTGGATGTGAGCCACCCAGTAAAGGAATGCTAGGCAGGACAGAGGCAGACCGAAGGCACCACCTCTGCTGATCTCAGAGTATTCACAGCCCCAATGGGTTTTCCTCCAGAAAAGAACACAGAATCATAGTTCTAAATGCATCTATGGGCCAAGGGGCCAAAGACATCCAGGATGACCAACCCCATCCGGAACAGGGGACAGAAGCCTTTCTAGGAGAACTGGGTTTGAGGATGGCTTGTGAAGAAAGTGTGTTGGCGGGATGAGGAATGCACAGGTGATTGTCAGCAAAGTCAACAAATGTCAGGTGGTCCTGATGCCACTGAAAGCCAGAGTAAGTTCCAGGTGGCGGAGCAGGGTAGAGGCGCTTGCTGCATTCAGTGGAAGAGGTGGCTGGGGAGGGAACGGAAGGACCAGGAAAGGCAGTGCTGTAGGGTCACCCTCATCACAGTCATGGTGCAGGACCACTTGGTCTCCATGTGTGCCAGGCACTGTGCGGGGCTCTGTATGGGCTCCACATGCATCTCATTTAATCCTCAGCAGAAGCCTAGAGAAAGGCACTCTTTCTAACCTCATTGTAATGCTGTGGAAATGGAGCCTTGGGAAGTTTGGGTCACTTTTCTCGCACACGTGAGTAGGAAGTAGCAGACCTGGGGTTTGCATCCAGTTCTTCTTCTTCCTCCTCTTCCTCTTTTTTTTTTTTTTTTTCCACAGTCTCACTCTGTCACTCAGGCTGGAGTGCATGGTGCTACCTAGGCTCACTGCAACCTCTGCCTCCCAGGTTCAAGTGATTCTACTGCCTCAGCCTCCTGAGTAGCTGGGATTACAGGTGTGTGCCACCATGCCTAGCTAATTTTCGTATTTTTAGTGGAGACAGGGTTTCACCATGTTGGCCAGGCTGGTCTCAAATGCCTGACCTCAGGTGATCTGCCCGCCTTGGCCTCCCAAAGTGCTGGGATTACAGGCATGAGCCACTGTGCCCAGCCTCAAACACAGTTCTTATCAACCACTGTGGTGAGATCTGCTGTTGGAATAAGGGAGCCTGGACAAAGAACAGGGACGATGAAAATGGGCAGGGAATGGCTCTGTGGGAGAGGGACACAGCTCCACCAGGGAGACCTGGTGTCCTCCATGTATCCAAAGAGGCCACACAGGCAAAGGCCAGTCTGAGCCTTGGTGGAGCCTGAAAGGACGGGAGGCCTCTAAGGAGCTGCCCTGAGCCCACCTCCCACCTGCCTTCCTATCTCCCCAGGAAGGCTGTCAGGAGACAGTTTCTCCTGCCTCCGGGTTCTGATAGGGTGAGGTGCTTTCTGCCCCCGCCCCTCACACTAGAGCTGCGGAAGGGAAACCTCTTGGCTGCAGTCTGGACGCGGCTCTCGGCAACAGGGCACACCACGCCTTGTGGCGCAGTCACCAGCTTCTTTTGTTTCGGTGTCATCCTTTTTGGTACTCGAGAAGAGGACCAGGGAGCTGACCCTTGTGTTTTATTCTACCTTTTGCAGTCTATGTAAATAACAAACAGTCTGATTATGAAAGTGGCATGCTGTGTCTTCGCTGGCCCAATCCGTCAGGCCTGGCCTTGGCTTGCTGCATGTGGAGGTTGACAGTAATCAGGCCATGAAGTGGCTGGTGCAGGGCTAGAAGCTGAGAGAAAAGGGAAGGGAGGCAGGTGCTACAGTGCTGCCCAGGGGGACCATGGCGGGTGGCAGCACAGGACTCCCAGGCTCTCCCTAGGGCCTGGCTGTGGACTTGGGCAGGAAGCACGTGACTGGGAACGGTGATGGTTCTGCGCCATCTGCACATACTCTCCAGCCCAGCTCTGCAGCAGAACCTGTCCCAGCACAGGTTGGCAATGACGTTCAGGTAGAAAGCTGTGGCCCCCGCAGAAGCACCCACAGCAGCAGTATGCCTCCGATTGGTTGCTTGCTTTGAAAAAAAAAAAAAAAAAAACTTTATATTTTGAAAACAATTGCACATGAATTATTCATGGAAAATTCTTCTTGCTCAGTTCTTCCACAAAACCATATGTAATGGATCGTAAGAAAATGTCTGCAGGCAAATGTTCCCCAGGCTGGAGGGCTGTGAGGTGCCAGGGAGATGCGTACCATCCCCTGAGGTACCATTTGTACCCCAGCAGCCTGTCCAGCAGTTGCAGGAGCGGAATCCCCAGGGGCGCAGAGCACAGCAGAGAACACAAACGCTGCAAATGCCATTCCCAGAAGAGGCTCAGGGCAGGCCACATATGGGAAGGTCTCTAATGCCTCTTGTGAGGCCCTCCTTGCACCACTTTCATTTCTAAGATGAACAGAGCAGCAAATCAACCAGATTTATCATGACCCTTGGAGGCGACATACAACACGAAGAAAGGCTCACCGGCAATGTTTATAAAGCAGATTTAAATGTTTGACTATTCAAGCCATTGTCTTTGGTCTTTTCCAGAAGGCATTCCTCTAAGAAAGTTGCTCAAAGACTGACAAACTACAGTCTAGCATGTTTTGATTCACCAGAGAGTCATACTCCTGCCATCCCTGGAGCATCCCTTAGATTGTAGACTGACTCTTCCCCAGGAGGCCACAACATTTCAGGGAACTGGTGCTGGGCCCTCTCCATGAAGGAAGATGCCCTGAGAGCATGCCCAATGATGAAGGTGAGGACTCAGACTTTTCTAAACGCAGTCCCTGTACAATATCCCTAAGCAGCTGCCAGTTTCTATGTGTGGCACCTGTTTGCTATGTCTCTCTGCAGCACTTCTTTGGTGGTTTCTATGTGATTACACTATGCGTTCTGACCTTTTCACAGTCTTTGTGTACTTAATATTATACCACTTCACATAAAATATAGAAACCTTGCAATCACACAGAGGTCTCCTGCACCCTGTTCTTATGCTATAGTTGACATTTGTTTCATATCTACCATATGTTATAAATCCCACAAGACAATGCCATGGTTTTTGCTTTGAATATTCCTATGCAGCTTTTAAATGAAGAAAAATAATAGCCTTCTATATTTAATTAGCTATTTGCCATTTCTAGTGTTCTTTGTTCTGCCATAAACAGCTAAGACTTCCTAGTATCAAATTCCTTCATCCGGAAACCTCCTTTAACATTCCTTGTAGTGAGGATCCACTTGTAATGAATTCCTAGCTTTTGTTTTGTTCAATTTGAAATCATCACCTTCATTCCTTAAGAAGACTTTGGCTGGGTATAAAATTATGGGTTGAGAGGTTTGGTTTTGCTTTTGCTTTTTTCCTTTCCATGTTACTGTTCCACTATCTTTAAACCTCTTCCCTTGTTTCTAATGCAAAGTCAGTGGTAATTTAAAATGTGGTTTCCCTGTTTGTAATGTCATTTTTCCTATGCTGCTTTTAAGATTTCTCCATTCGATTTTGCTTTTCAGCAGTTTGCCTATGATTTTCTTTGTAATATCCTACTTGGGGTTTTCTGAGCTTCTGGAATCTATATCAGGGCCTTTCGCCAAAATTGGAAAATTTCAGAAATTTCAGCCATTATTTCTTCACATATGTCCTCTTCATCTCTGTCTTTTTTCCTTTTGTGAGACCTTTTGATATTGTTCAAATGATTGTGGGAAACTATTCTCTCTCTTTTAAAAAAAATTTTCTCTCTCCTCTTCAGTTTGTATAAGTATTAATTTATCCTCAAGTTCATTGATTTCTGTCATTTTCATTCTGTGGTTAAGCTATCTGGTGAATTTTTTATTTCAGATATCTTATTTTTCAGTTCTAGAATTTCCATATGGTTCTTCTTATAATTTCTATTTCTCTGCAGAGATTTCATATATTTTCATTCATTTTGAGTATATTTTCCTTTGTATTACTGAGCATTTTTATAATAATTACTTGAAAGTCTTTGAGTGTTAATTCTAACATCTGGTCATCTTAGAGTCTTTTCTCTTGAGAAAGATCACATTTTTCTGTTTTTCCAAATGTTGAATAATTTGAGGTTATATCCTGAACATTGTGGAGGTTATGGTGTGGAGCCTCTGGATTCTGTTGTAGTTCTCCAAAGAGTGACATGTTTTATGTCACATATGTTATAAATCTATATGTCTATATATTTTATATAAATCTATATATTTGGTTCATGTGTTTGAGTAGCCAGTAGACTTGGTTGGATTCAAACTGAAAAAGTTTGAGCGTGTTGGGCTGCAGTTTAAATTTCAGTTCAGTTCTTGTATCCTTAGTGAGGTTACTTGCAATCTGCTCTGCTCATATGTGGTTTAGAGTCAGCCGGAGATTGAGGAAGAATCTATACACAGAAGCTGGAGCATCTACTCTCTGGCTCTATCCTTTTCAGACTGCCCCCTTTCTCCATCCCCATCTTTACTTTCAGGTGGCATTAGTTAACCAGACCTCTTCCCTCTGGTTCTTCAAGCCAGAAAGGTTATTAGTTTCCTCAGATGAAAAGCTGTAGAAAATGGGAACTCACACAGGCTATTCCCATCTTCAAGAGCTGCAGAACTGTGTCATCCAGAATGCAGGCATGATCTGAGAGTTCCAGTCATCAAGGTTATCTGATCACATGCAGGGAAGGTACTAGGGATAAGAGTACTATGGCTGGAAAAGTATATGACATTTTCAAAATAGGTCTAATTTGTACTTGAACAGAAACTTCAAACTCTTTTGGCAAATGTTTCCTAGCCTCATCAGACACATGTCTGACTGTCCATGTGGCCCCAGCAAGACAGAATCTTCAAAGCTCATGCAAACTGGGGTGACGAGAAATCACGACGCCATGGAGACATGCACAGGCCACAGTATATGGGGCGCAGGATGCTGTTGCCAGCTATGAGTGTGGATAAATAATGGGGTTTCTTTATCAAGTCTTAACCAACAGAAATACTGTGAAGGACGCCATGAATGGTCACAGGGCATCTCAGATAAGGAGCCACTTGCAGGAAAACACTGACAGCCACGGTGTGCCCAGTTACAGGTACACCTCTCAAGCACAGAGTCCACCACGAATGGCACAGTGACAAGAGCCGGAGCTGGCTTCTGAGCCACAAACCGTCCTTCCTGGCTCCAGACAGGAATGGAAGCTTCCCAAGGATCACCACAGAAGAGCATTTGATTGAGGAGGTACTAGAGGCTGCCCAGGACTGAATGACTTCTATCCCACATTTAAACCTTGAAACAATGCCTCCACAGAAGTATGACCAACTCCATGTTCTAAATGAGGAGATCAAAGTTTAAGAAGGTGATTTAAGCCCGCTGTTTTCTAGGAAGACACGAGGAGTAAGAAGGAGAGCAAAGATTTGAACATGAGTCGGTTGGACTCCGTGGGTCAACACTGTCTCAGAGACTCAGAACTGGAAGAGATAAGAGAGTGTCAGATTCAATCCTGTCCTTCACTGATGAGAAACCCAAAGCCAGAGATGCAAGTTCCTGCCTCACAGTCACGTGTGAGCAGTAAGGAGCCACTACCTGACTCTGGCGGGTGTGCTACTGCCCAGGGAAGCCTGGGAGCCACTGACCGCAACCCGGCCCTGGTGGCTGAGGCTGAAATGCAGCTGAGACTCTGGCTGTACAAACAGCATGTGACACTGCTTCCTTTTGCACAGACTCCTCACACTGGGAGACACGTTGCTCCCCATCAGATGACCAGCCTGGCACTGTCTGCAGAGAACACAATGGAGGCTGGGTTTGTTTGTTCACCGTTGTGTGCTGCGTGTTTGGAATAGGTCTACGGCAGGGTTAGGGTGTCTACGAGTCAACAACTACACAACAAACCAGCTGAAATTCGGTGGCTTACAACAAAGCAAGAATGTATTCTTGTGCTTGCCAGTCCCTGGGTCAATGTGAACTGGCTGATGTACAATGGGCATGGCTGGGAGTTTCTAAATCAGGCTGCGGGTTGACTGGGCTTGGCACCTGAATGCAGGTTGGATTTGGACCTGTTTCAAGTAGATTCATTCTGGGGACTAAACTGAAGGGACACAGCTGCCCGAGGCAAACTCTTTGAGCAGCAGATCATGGGTGCACAGGGTTAGCACATTCCACATCAAGGAAAGCCACATATTAGTGGTCAGGGAAACACATGCCCATCCACTGAGCGATAAATGATGGGGAACAAGCAAGGAGAGGGTAACAGTGGGAACATGAGCTCTGCAGCCCTTTCCACCTCTGAATCTATGGGATCCTGTTTAATTTGATAAAATGCTATGACCATTAGAAACATGCCATGATCACAATTCAAATCACCCCCACAAATCTACACATTTCTAGTCCCCAGGCTAACTCTTCTATCTGGTCCCCGCATTAATGCTATTTGACCCGTAGTGGATGGGACTGCACCACACTTTCAAAAACAATCCTTCCTCCCACCTTAGTGCCCAACTCTAGGCCTTCAACACAGACTGATGGTTTGCTAACGGCAATCACAAAGTCGAAAAACATTCATGTTTTCTTTCCGTCTTTGCTGTTGACATGATCATGACAATGAAAATGATGACAATGATAAGTTGGTTTGTTTGGTTTTCATTTTTTAAATATATTATCCTCATAAAAGCTAAAAGATTAGAGTTGTGTTTAGATGGCACAGAATGACAAATGCTGAACCTAAGTGCAAGCTTCAAACGTTGAGATTAAAAGATGAGGCGATGTGACAGCCTTTCAGTGTCAAGGGGAATTCCAGGCATAACTAGTGCATCGACCAGACATGTCCACTTTAGAAGCAAATATCCAGAACCCAGCTCGGGTCTGCATACACAGATAAAATCTCAGCGTGTTCCGCAGGCAGTGAATTCAGTACTTTGATGACAGATTTTGAACACAGCAGATAAAAGCAGACAAGTTGTGCCTACTCCAACTTCAGAGGAGGCTGTTCTCAGGTCCTGGAGATCAGATCTGTCATTCAAAGGGCAAGTAAAAAGAAACTCAGAAGCCCAAAGCTCAGGACAAATGGGCGCAACAGGAAAAGCCAGTGCCGAGCGGCCAAGCTCCCCCGGGGAACCCCAGGGCTCTCTGTCACTCTACCTGTCAACGCCTTTATGTTCTCTCTTGCTTATTTCAAAAGCAGATACATTTCTAGCACATAAATGTAATGTAAGTCCAGTTATCATCCCAATAATGCATCTGGGGGGTAACTGAATAAAATGATTTGAAAGTCTACATGGTAACATATAAATCTGGCCTGAGAAGAGCCAAGAGAATACAAGAAGGAAGAACATTGAGAAAAGGCCTGTTTTACTAAATTAAAGAGCCATATGGCATTTATATAGAAATAGATACAGAAATCGGTGAGACGCAAATTTTCAGATGTAGACCCTCGTACAATGAGAATGTCATAAATGACAAAGGTAACAGTCCAATTCGGTCAGAAAATATAGAAGAGCCCCATCTTACATCATATATAAAAACTAATTCCACATGGATTAAGCATCTCTATTTAAAAATAAAAATAAATCCTCACAATAAAACAATGGGGAACAGAAGTCCGGGCTAACTAAAAGAAACGCCAGTCGAAATAGTCACTACAAGCCCGGCTGGTATGTTAACGTATGTTAAGCTTCTTTATCATACCCAAAGTTAGCGAACGTTCGGGAATTCGTAACTACCAAACTCCTTTGGTAGGAATGAATTTGATAGAATTGTTGGAAATGCATTATGCATCAAACATTTAACTGTGCATATTCTTTTGACCTAGAAATTTCACTTGTTCTAGAAGCAGGAAACTGTAACAATTTCAATTACATGTTCATAGATTGTAACAAATGTGCCACTCTGGTGAGAGGCGTGGTTACTGGGGGAGGCTGTGCACGTGGAGACAGGGGTATATGAGAACTTTGTAGTTTCCACTAAATCTTGCTATAAACCTAAAACTGCTCTAAAAAAGTTCTATAAAAAAACAAATAAAAGTCTTCTAAGAAAGTCTAGGAGACTGGGGTGGGGGCGGGGGTAGGGGATGAAGGAATAACACCTTATTAACCATGGCTACAAACCTATATTTAGGGAAAAAAAGAAGATAGATATATTTGATTGTATAAAAACTTAAAACAGTTCAGGTGCAGTGGTTCATGCCTGTAATCCCAGCACTTTGGGAGACCGAGGTGGGCAGATCACAAGGTCAAGAGATGAGACGATCCTGGCCAACATGGTGAAACCCCATCTCTACAAAAATACACAAATTAGCTGGATGTGGTGGTGCGCACCTGTAGTTCCAGCTACTCAGGAGGCTGAGGCAGGAGAATTGCTTGAATCTGGGAGGCGGAGGTTGCAGGGAGCCGAGACGGCGCCACTGCATTCCAGCCTGGTCACGGATCGAGGCTCTACCAAAAAAAAAAAAAAAAAAAAAAAAAGGAAAGAAAAAGAAAACTTAAAACATTTTAATGGCAAAATAAAGAACTATAACAAAACAAAAAGACAAGTAATATATTTGGAAAATATATTTGTATTGCAGAAAGCAGAAGACAGAGAGCTGATAAATTATTAATTAATTCTACAGATGTTTTGAGCATCTCTTTGACAGGCACTGTCTAGGAACTGGGGATACGATAGTGAACAAAACAGCCAAGTCCCTGTCCTTAGGTGCCAGGCCCTATTTTAGGGATACACATTGTTGCCACTTGAATTGTGTACCCCAAAAGATATAAGAAGTCTCAATCCTGGTTCCATCGAATGTGACCTTTAATGGAGCTGCGGTCTTTTCGGATGTAATCAAGTTAAGATGAAGTTGTGCTGGATGAAAGCAGTTCCTAACCCAATGACTGGTATCCTTAGAACAAGAGGGATATTTGGACAGAGGCACACAGAATGGAGAACATAATGTGAAGACGTGTAGACGAAGAAGAAAGAGACCAAAGAGGCCATGTGGAGCCAGAGGCAGAGTCTGGAGTAATGCAGCTACAAGCCGAGGAAGGCCAAGGACAGCTGGCAGCTGCCAGGAGCTGCGAAAGGCAATGAAGGGGGCTGCCCAGAGCCAGCGGGTACGAGCACGGCTCTGTCGGCACCTTGATTCCAAACTTCGGGTTTCCAGAACTGTGAAGGAATACATGTTACTGTTTTAAGCTACCCAGGGTATGGTAATTTGTTATAACAGCCCCAGGAAACTATCAGTTTCCTATATATATTAGTTTCATATATATATATATATATATATATATATATATATATATAAAATATATATGCTTCCTATATATAATATATGTATTTTTATATGTATACAACCTGTGTATATATGTATATATGTTACAACAGCCCTAGGGAACTAACAGTTTCCTATGTATAATATATATACTATATATAATACATGTTGTAATATACATATTTAACAAACATATATTTAACAAATATATATATATCTACTCATTTAATCCTTCTAACAATCCAATGATGTAGTACTACTATTATCTCCATTTTAGGAATAAGGAAACTGAGGCTGAGGGGTGTGCCCACAGGCTCATATTAAGAAGCAGAGCTGAGCTATTCACAATATCAAAGATGTATAATCAACCTAGGTGCCCCTCAATGGTGGACTGGATAAAGAAAATGTGGTACATATACATCATGAAATACTACACAGCCATAAAAAAGAAAGAATGAGATCATGTCCTTTGCATAACATGGGTGCAGCTGGAGGCCATTATCCTAAGTGAATTAATACAGGAACAGAAAACCAATTACTGCATGTCCTCATTGATAAGTGGAAGCCAAGCATTGAGCACACAGACATAATGATGGGAATAACAGATACTGGGGACTACCAGAGTGGAGAGGGAGAAAATGGGGTGTGGGCTGAAAAACCACCTGTTGGGTACTGTGTTCACTAACCGGGTGGTGGGAGGCATTCCCCTGCACAAGCTCTCTCATTTTTTGCCTGACACCATCCACATAAGATGTGACCTGCTCCTCCTTGCCTTCCACCATGATTTTGAAGCTTCCCAATTAAACCTCTTTCTTTTGTAAATTGCTCAGTCTCGGGTATTGTCTTCATCAGCAGTGTGAAAACAGACTAATACACCAAGGCTCTGAGTTAGAGCTTTTGAAGTGTTATACCCTAGGAGCAGGAGCCGTTAAAAAAAAAACGCTAACAGCCTTGCCAAAATTCAATCCAGCCTCAAATCCACCAGTCCCTTTCTGGACCAAGCTTATCAGTCCCCACTCTATCTGCCTAATAAAGCAAAGGGTGACCTATTATCTAGAGCCTCTTAATTTTCTTAATAAATAATATCTGATATTCAATAAAAATCTACCTGACATTCCAAGAGACAGAACCATATGACCTATAACCCATAAAGAAAAAAAAAAAAGACAATAGAAATAGATCTATAGGTGATCCTGACATTGGAAATACCAAAAAAAAAAAAAAAAAAAAAAAAAGCTATGAATATATGTTTAAAAGAATACAGGAATATACTGAGAGAAAAGAAGAAAAGAACCACAGATATGAAATATGTTAAAAATAACCTAATGAACATCCCACCAATGAAAAATATAATACTAAAATTAAGAACTTTTTGAGTACAATTAACCACAGACTGAATAATGCAGAACACAGGATTCACAAGCTGGAAGGCAGATCAATGGGAAATACTGGGACTGAAGCACTAAAAGAAAAATGATGGAAACTACACAAAAAAGTGAGAGGGGCCTGGAAAGGTCTGACATAGACTACTGGAGTCCAGGCAGAGGGCAGAGGATGGGCAAAAGCAACAGGAGAAGAGGCAATGGCTGAGAATTTTTCACAACTGATAAAACACATTAACCTCCTGATACCAGAAGAACTGCAAACTCCAGCAGGATTCATACAAAGAAAGCTGCACTGAGACTCATCCTAGTACAATTGCTGAAATCCAAAGACAGGAAATCTTAAGAGCTGCTAGAGAAAAAAAAAAGACACATAATACCCAATAAGATACATGGTTGATTTAGCAACAAAACTGATAGAAGACGTAGACCACGGAATGGTATCTTTAAAATGCCGAAAGAAAATGATTGCCAACCTCAAATGTTTTCCCAGCTAAAATGTTTTTAAAAACAAGGGGGGACTTTTTCTTTCATGTAAAGAACTCTGACATGTAAACAGTTTGGAAGTCATCACTCCCATCCTTACAACAAGAATAAAAGCAAAACAAGCTACAAATTAATGACTTTCCATAGAAGCATCAGAGAAACATAAAATCTGGAGAGAGAAATGAAGACAGAGAATCACAGCCATGATTAGCTTACCTGGAGCAGAAGCAACTGAGGCTAGAAACTAGTACAGATACCTAAGTGGTAATTTTGACAAATCACTGGCAGCTGAGTGTGAATTAGCTTGAGAGGTTTCTAGGTCCTTGTCTTTGGAGAAGGGGGAGAGACTTCTAGCGACCTTGTCTTTGGAGAAGGTGGGGGAGGGCACACTTTCATGCCAGGAGTCCCACCAGGTTCTCAAGGCAAATATCCCCAAAAATTCCTTTGTGTTTCAAACTCAGGAAAATTAAGGCCGAAGTATGTAGAAGTAGAAATAAAGAAATAATAAAGATAAGAGTAAAAACCAGTGAAGTAGAATATAGACAAACAATAGAGAAAATCAATGAAACCACAGTGTGTTTTAGAAAAAGATCAATAAAAGTGATAAACCTCTAGCTAGACAAGTCAAGAAACAAAGAGAACATATTTTAAAATTACCAATCAGAAGTGGAAAATGGAAAAATCTTTAAGGGTCTTCTAGCTATTTAAAGGATAATGAGGCATGAGTCCATACTAATATGAATAAATGGCTGAATAAGTTAATAAGTGGAAGAAAAGAGACAAATCTCCCATGGACAAGGATTCCAAATAACCACTGTCATTATTGTGGCTTGAAAGAGCTGGAGTATCACAACTCCCCACTCCTTTGTGGGCTCTGCATCGAGGGTTTCTTCCAAGGAAGAAAATCTTTCCAATATGGAATAGAGAAGAGAAAAGGAATAACTTGGCAGTAGCGAAACCTCTGCCAGGTGAGGAGGTCAGGTGATACACCTCAGCCAGTGACAAGGTCAGCACCAACGGTGATGAGTCATATTAATAGCAGCTGTCCTTGATAAGATGTGATGAGAAGGCCCCCCACCTCCCCCCACAGTCTTCCTCCAAAAACACAGTACCCAGTCTAATGAGAAAAAAATAACATCCCAATTGAGGGATGCTCTATAAACTATCTGACCAGTAATCCTCAAAACTTTCAAGGTCGTCAAA
This sequence comes from Sapajus apella, assembly GCF_009761245.1. Taxonomy (NCBI): domain Eukaryota; kingdom Metazoa; phylum Chordata; class Mammalia; order Primates; family Cebidae; genus Sapajus; species Sapajus apella. The sequence goes on from NW_022437063.1 coordinate 988,923, forward strand.
AACAAGGCAAGTCTAGGAAACTCTCACAGCCAGGCAAGCCTCAGGAAACATGAAGACTCGATAGACTACGATACCCTAGATATGATCCTAGACAGAAAAAGGACATGAGGTGAAGAGGTAAGGAACTGTGAAGAACCCAGGGACACTTGAAAGGTTAGTTGCCAGTATATTTGCATAAAAGTACAAAAGGGAGGTCTTCGTGCAGAGTTTAAAAATGAGTCCAGGTGCAAACATAAAATGTGAGACGGAAAGAAGAGCAGCAGGAGTAAATATGTAGATTCATTTGACAAATTATTTACCATACGAAATAATAATAATAATGCCTCGTGGGATTGAAAATACATGTAAGGCCGGGCGTGGTGGCTCACGCTTGTAACCCAGCACTTTGGGAGGCTGAGATGGGCAGATCACCTGAGGTCAGGGGTTCGAGACCAGCCTGGCCAGCATGGTGAAACCCTGTTTCTACTAAAAACATAAAAATTAGCCAGGTGGGGTGGCATGTGCCTATAGTCCCATCTACTCGGGAGGCTGAGGCAGGAGAATCGCTTGAACCTGGGAGGCAGAGGCTGCAGTGAGCCGAGATCACAGCACTGCACTCCAGCCTGGGTGACAGGGCAAGACTCTGTCTCAAAAATCAATAAATAAATAAATACAGTAAAATACATGTAAAATTAAAATGCAAAACAACTGTCACACAAAAGAGAAGAGGGGATAAATGGAGTATTTTTAAAATCCAGCATTGGGAAGTGGTAAATAATAATTTATATTTGACAACAGTAACACCGGCTCCCTGTCACAGTCTCTCGTGCAGCTTCTATTAAGACGAATATAAGAAGGAAGCAGCTCATAAGCTAATAGAGAGGAAAATGAAATAACACAACAGAGTGAGACCCTGTCTCAAAAAATATATATATGGTTGGATAATCTAAAAGAAGGCAACAAAGAACAGAAAAAGGAACATGAGACAGTTAGGTCAAATAGAAAAAACACACAATGAATAGAAAGCCAAGTATGTAGATGATTACATACCTATAGAACGGACTACAAACTTCAAGTGGAGGACTCAGACTACCACAATGTATTTTTTTTAACTAGCTATATGCTGCCTACAAGACACTTGCTCTCAATAAGTAAAAGGATACAAAGGACAGGCCATGTGAACACTCATCAGAGGAGAGCTGAAGCGATTACATTATTATTACATTATTATCAACATCGGCCTGAAGGCAAATGGCATTCTGTGTCAAGAAAGTTCTGTCCTCATGATAAAGGAAACAATCCATGGGAATGTTTAGCAGTTCTAAATTTGTTAATACCCAGTAATTAGCTTCAAAGTGAATAACAGTCAACACAATGAAAACAGGATCTCACTAGACAAACCTACGGTCAGATAGAAGAGTTTACCTAACACACTTCACTCATCAGTTAATAGAGTAACCCCACAAAAATGTGATAAGGGTCCAGGTATGGTGGCTCACGCCTGTAATCCCAGCACTTTGGGAGGCTGAGGTGGGTGGATCACCTGAGTTAAGGAGTTTGATACCAGCCTGACCAACATGGTGAAACCCCATATCTACTAAAAATACAAAAATTAGCCAGGCGTGGTGGGCACCTGTAACCCCAGCTACTGGGGAGGCGGAGGCAGGAGAATTGCTTGAACCCAGGAAGTGGAGGTTTACAGTGAGCTGAGATTGTGCCACTTCACTCCAGCCTGGACAAAGGAGTGAAACTCTGTCTCAAACAAAAAACAAAACAAAACAAAACAAAATAAAATAAATAAAATAAAAGGCATCGGAGAACTGAGAGAGCAATGAGGACTAAAGGAACTAAATCTCCAAGGTGGGGGAACATTTTAGAGGTGACCTCGGGACGTGTGAATAGCTGGTGACTATGGAGGTGGACATTAAACAGAGAAATTGGGTTGGTCCAGGCAGAGGCCACACCTTCACTGTGAGTTATGTGGCCATGGAGTGGCAAAATTAGAGACCCAAGTGGGCTCAAGTCATGACTGGTTTCCCTTCCCGAACCCTGCAAGGAAGGAAGCTGAAATCTGGGACACAGGGTTGGGCTGTTCCAGACTCCAGCTCCCTACTGCACTGTCTCAGGGGCCCTGAGCAAGCTTGCCGATGAGCTCTGCAGCTCCATGTCTGTCTCCAGAGGCCGAGGCGGGGTCCCCAGAGGTGGTACTAAGAACAACGGTGAGCTGAACAATGTCCAGCGTGTTCATGGAGAGTGAAGAAATCAGACACAGCCAATTACAGGAAGCTAGTATTATAAAGCGATACTCAAATTCCTGATAGATTGTACATCTCAATTAGTCTAATGACTCAATTAGACTAATCTTAGCCCATGTGTCCTTGGGTATTTTGTCATGTTCTGTTCCCATGGGTCACTGGCCCAAATCAACAAAATCATTTCCCCTGGTGTCAGAAACTGCACCTTCCGCTTCATCCCCATTCCCCATGTGCCTACTGCCATGCTAACAACAGACACCCTCAAAATGCCTACTGAGAGAAAGGGTGGCAGACAGTTAAGTTTGCCTGCCAAATATACTTTTCTCCTTCTCCCATAGAGCCACAACCTTGCTTTCTCCATACTAGTGATATACCCAGCTCCAAATTTTTTATATAGATATAAAATAAACATACATATAGATATAAAACGTACATATAGATATAAAATAAACACACACACACACACACACACACACACACATATTTCCCAACCCCCCCTTATAGATTTTAGGTATGGCCACATAATGCAGTCCTAGTCAATAAAATGTGAGAGGTAACTGCTGGGAGGAATGTCTAAGAAAGAAGCTTTATAAGAGAAAGACCTGGCTGGCTCAAGTGCCTTGCCTTTCACACCTCCCCATCTTTGTGCCTGACACAGCTGCAGTGGCTGGTGCTCTGGCACTAGCCTGCATGCATGAAGATGTACCTGGAACTGTGGAAAGCTAAAAGCAACCGGGGTGTCTGATGACATGCTGCACTGGCCTTGTAGCAGCAGTATCTGGACTCCTGTTCTCAAAGACAAAAATAACCACCTCTCTTATTTAAACCACTGTTTTGCGGGTTTTCTGCTAATTCAGCATATGAAGAAAAGGGAGAGGGGAAGAGAAACTATTCAGAGAAAGAATATGCAGGTTCCAGATCTCCCGAAAGTTTTCTTGCAACTTCACCAGTTTGGACTTACATAAATGACACATTTACATAAAATGACACATTTAAAAATAAGTAAGAGTTGGCTTGGGCGCAGTGGCTCACACCTGTAATCCCAGCACTTTGGAAGGCCAACATCAGAGGATTTCTTGAGCCCAGGAGTTCAAGAGCGGCTGGGGCAACATAGTGGGACCTCATCTCTACAAAAAATTTAAAAAAGAATTATTCAGACATGGTGGTATGCACCTGTAGTTCCAGCTACTTTGGAGGCTGAAGTGAGAGGATCTCTTGAGCTCAAGAGATTGAGGCTGCAGTGAGTATAATCGCACCACTGCACTGCAGCCTGAAAGACAAAGTGAGATCCTGCCTCTAAATAAATAAATAAATTTAAAAAATGCAAAAGTCAAAGAGCGCCATTTTCTTTGGTGGAGAAGTTCAGGACACTGTTGTGTTAAGTGCCAAAGGAGGGAACATGAGGTGCAATGGTCACAGCAATGAATGGAGACAGAGCAATGAATGGAGCAATGAACGGAGATGGGAGAGGGAATCTGTATCACAGGGTTGTTGTGAGAAATGATTCCAACTACTGAGAACAGATCTGGACAATTCCAAAAAGGATAGCAGCCTTCTCCTTCCCCTCCTCACAGCAGACGTCACACATCCAACCATGGAAAGCACACAGAGTTCATTCATCCCTAGTGAGCTCTGCCTCCACCAGCACTAGTAGCATGCTGTCCTGGTAATCTCACATGAATCAGAAGCTCTGCTATGTCTTATATGAAACAGGAAAATGAGGAGAAGACAAAGTCTTATTAATAGTTAACAAATATAATTTATAGAGTTGGCCAGGCGCTGTGGCTCACACCTGTAATCCCAGCACTCTGGGAGGCCAAGGTGGGTGGATCACCTGAGGTCAGGAGTTCAAGACCAGCCTGACCAATATGGTGAAAAATGGTCTCTACTAAAAATACAAAAATTAGTCAGGCACTTGTAGTCCCAGCTACTCAGGAAGCTGAGACAGGAGAACTGCTTGAACCCGGGAGGCGAGGGTCACAGTAAGCTGAGATCACGCCACTGCACTCCAGCCTGGGCGACAGAGTGAGACTTCATCTCAAAATAATAATAATAATAATTTAGAGAGTAGACAAAATCTTTCTGGCCGTGGTGGTGAGGACCTATGACAGTGATCTCAGCAGCAACAGAGCAGAGACTTGGATCTGAGGACCCAAAGGTCCCTAGCCACCTGGAGACTCTATTTCTGCCATTCTCCCTCATTGATCCGGAGTAGGTAGCTACCTTCTGCCATGACATTGTGAAGGAGATGGCTGGTGGAAATAAATAATTAGCGCTTCTAATTTACAGTTTGAGGTTACCAGCCAACATCTAAGTGCAGCCTACAGCATGCACGTCAGGCAGGCACACTGAAGTATGTGACATCGACCTTCACTCCCACCTCCCCAGGGACGAACCTTCACCACCATCTCACTATACTAATTGGTGTTACACACAAGATCTGGGGGAAGAGAAGGGCAGGAACACTGTATACCCATGACCAAAAGGACAGGAAGAATGAAAAAGCATTGTTGTTAAAATGAATGTCCTTCTCACTAAACTCCAAGGCCAGATGCTACCTTGAAACACATGGCCATCAATTACTCAGCAAACCCACAGTCTATTCAGCAAGCCAGAATTATACCCGGTAAGCCTCTACTTCATGCAGCAAGTACACCCTGCAAGCCTGTTCACATCCAGCAAGCCTATCTCACACCTGCCGGGCCCAAATTACACCCAGCAAGGGGCTGAGTCTGATACAGACAGACATGAATTCAAATCCAAGTTCTTGAACGGCTTAACAGCAGAATGACACGGAGCCAGTATCATAGGTGCTAAGCTTTGGTCTCCTTGTTTGTGAAATGTGTATAATCTATACCTACAGGCTTCCAGTGAGGAGTAGAAATAACATATGTAAAGCGACTTCCACAGTGCCCGAATATCAGAGGGGCTCAATCCGTGGTAGCTGCAGTTATCATGTCACCATCATCGTTATTATTCCAGCGATGGTGATCATCATCATCATCATCGAAATTGCTATTGCTGTTACTGCCATTACAGAATTACTGTTGTCCATTATACTTAAAGATCTTTTGAGAAGTCAATTCCAAAGGCTTCCGCACCACTGAAATGCTACATTCCCAAGCCTTTATCATCTGGAAGCCTTGCATCCTGTCTAGGCTAAATCCTTTCTTTCTACTGTATAAGCTCATGACTTTTCAGGCTCTGATTTCACTAGTAGTAGAAAAAAGTTGTTCACACGAACCTACAAACAATCTCTGCCAGGAACGGTGACAATTTATAGCTTATGAAGTTCAAACCCAGGTCCATAGGAGACTGACAGCTGAAAATCGCCCCAGAGTTCTTGATCGTCAAGGATGGTCACAGGAGGACTTTCCCAAAGGTTAGGCCAAACAAATCTCTAGGAGGAAAACCAGTGTAAAACTGGCCTAACTGTGTTCACCGCGAATTGATCGTTACTTTTCGTGTTAAAACACAACAAACGTTTTCTCCTCCACACTGGTTTGTTATGGACTAGACCCTAACCCCCAATGTGAGTGGGATTAGAGCCCTATAAAAGAGACCCCAGAGAGCTCTCTTGCCCTCTTGCTGCTGTGAGAAGTCTGCAGTGTGTCACCCAAAAGAGGGCCCTTGCCTGAGCCCCAGCATGCGGACACCCTGAGCCAGAACTTCCGGCCTCCAGAATTGTGAGAGAAATCTCCATTATCTGTAAGCCACTGAGTCCAGTGTGCTTTGTTAAAGCTGCCCAAACTGACTACAGCAAAGTCCTTGCTAGGTTTCTGCTTTTCTTTTGCCCTCCCTGTGGGCATGCCTTCAGGCAGCAGGGAGGTCTCCGAGAAGCCTGCAGATAGGCAAGAGGAAGGAGTAGGAGCATGCTGGTTGCTGCCATGGGGCAAGCAGGACAGCTGTTCAGTTAGCTCAACTTCGGGGTCAGCCAGCGCCCAGAGAAATTCATGGGGCAGAGAAGAGCACGGGGGTTGGAGGGCACTGCTCCAGACAGGTGTACAAACCAACTTCACATCTAAGAATGCCCATGTCCATCAGTCCTCAGGGCGGCATTCATTTAGGGCTGCACTGGGGATGCCAAGTACTCTCACGTTAATTCATTCAATACATGTTCCCTGGGCCCTGCTATGTGCAAAGCACTCGGGGTGCATCACTACACAAAAGAGATCAAATGTTGACCTTTGGAGCATATTTTATAATAGAGGAGGGCAAGCAAACAGACAGAATGCAGAAACAAATGAAAGGCATGGTCAGTACCGTGCAATACACAGGATGGGTGCTGTGGACAGGAAACAGGATGGAGGAGGTGAAGGTGAGGAGGGTGGGCTGTATATGTAACAGGAGGGTCAGGGTCGCCTTGGTGGAGGAAGAGCAGTTGAACAGAGACTGGAAGGAAGTGAGGGGAGAGGATGCAGGCAGAGCGACCTTGGTGAGAACATGGCCCTTCTTTGGCCGTGCCCACATGGAGAAGGCAGGTAAGCAGGTAGGTGCATGAGACTGACAATCAGGAGGGGACTCTGGGATATGAACTCAGGAGTTACCCAAGGAGCCACGATCCTGCTAGAGGGCATAGCCAGTGCCAAGGAAGGGCCAGCCTGTGTCTGAGGGGCGAGGAAGCTGATGTGGCTGGAGTTGGTTGAGCAAAGGGAGGGTGACCAGAGCTGAGGTCAGGGAGGCCATAGCAGTTGGACCACGCAGGGTCTCCTAGGCCAGGCTTGGTTCAGTTTGTGTTTGAGGGGCCCTTGGTGGGCTCTAGTGAGGGGTCACTTTGGCTGCTGGGTTGAGAATGAACTGTAGCATGGCCAGGGTGGAAGCAGGGAGGCGGTGAAGGGGCTGCGGTGATAATCCTATGAGAGATGCTGGGGGGGAGCAGTGGAGATGGGGTCGTCTATTCTGGAACTATCTGGAAGGGAGCCAACAGTCTTTGTTGGTGAATTGGACACGGGTACAAGACGAAGAAGAGACTCAGTAAAGATGACTAGATTTTAGGCCTGAGCAACTGGGAAAAAAAAGGTTGTTGGCTTTGACTGAGAATAGGAAGGATGTTGGCAGAGCACCCATGATGAGAACATAGACCCTCTTTGGCTCTGCCCATATGGAGAAAGCGGGTGGGCAGGAAGGTTCATGGGATTAACATTCAGGAGGGTGCTCTGGGACATGAACTCAGGAGACGCTGGTTTATCAATGGCAGGTACAACGGGAAGCCTGAAAAACCTGCAAGTGAGCTGATGACCTAAAGTTGTTCTCAGGTGACAGAAGGCTGGGGCAGGTAAGACACTGCTCTCGAACTCAGGCCTGGGGTGTTAGTCCCTGCCTTGCTGCCATCTACTGCCACTTCTCTAAGATAGTCACTTCCTGCTCTGAAAAGCCAGGGGCAGACTAGGGATGTGAACTGACTCTAAGAATCAAGAATGCAGAGCACTGTGAGAGTTCAAGATCATTACGCATTATGGGCAAGGACCTGTGCCACGTAGCTCAGGGTGAAATAAAATCTAAGACAAAGGGCCCTGCATGGACAGGAATGGAGGAGTCACATCGGCATTCATTTAGTTTTCAGTCCGTAAAATTCAACTCCCATCGCTACCACTCACTCCATTGAATGCCTGTAATCCCAGCTACTCAGGAGGCTGAGGCAGGAGAATTGCCTGAACCCAGGAGGCGGAGGTTGCGGTGAGCCGAGATCGCACCATTGCACTCCAGCCTGGGTAACAAGAGCGAAACTCCGTCACAAAAAAAAGAAATTTCTCTCAACAAAATCATCAGTGACTGGTTATCGGCCACCTGCTCCCAAACCAGAAATCTGGGAACATTTCCTCTCCCTTATTCCCTTATTTCTTTTCTTTTCTTTTTTTTTTTTTTTGTTTTTGTTTTTGTTTTTGTTTTTTAGACTAAGTCTCTCTGTCACCCAGCCAGAGTACAGTGGCACGATCTCAGCTCACTGCAACTTCTGCTTCCCGGGTAATTGATTCTCCTGCCTCAGCTTCTGGAGTAGCTGGGATTACAGGTGCATGACACCACGCCTGGCTGATTTGTGTATTTTTAGTAGAGATGGGGTTTCGCCATTGTTGGCCAGGCTAGTCTTGAACTCCTGACCTTAGGTGAATGAACCACCTGCCTCAGCCTCCCAAAGTGCTGGGATTACAGGCGTGAGCAACCGCGCATGGCCTATTCCCTTATGTTTTATCCCCTATCCCTCATTTCCTAGGCTCAATCCGTTATGTCTGAGTCTTTCTTGAATCTATTCTCCTGGCCTTCCCACATGCTTATACAACAAAAGACTCTCCACATCTTGTCTTGTTCTGGCTGGGCAGGGGAGAGGGTCTGGACTGTTTCAATAGCTACCTAATCCCATTTCTGTGCCTCTAGCCCTGCTCCCTCCTCCAGTCCATGCTCCTCCGTGATGCTGCAGTCTGGAGGCTTAGAAATAAGACCCATAAAGAGCCCATTCCAACGCCTGGCAGTGGGGCAGGCACCGGATGGAGGGGCCACTAATGTAATTACTCTCTTCTTGGAAATATATTTCATTGCCCTCTTCTAAATTTGTCCACATGGACACTGCTACATATTAACTGTAATGCTTTCCTTAAAAATAGCTGAGGATGATTAGCTAGAGGGATCATAATAGGAATTTTAAGCAATCATTTAAATTAATTCCTGAGAAGTCTATGCAGAACCCTTCAAGCTGAGCCCTTTCTGGCAGAAACTCACCAGTTCCCATAAGCACATGCAAATCAGCCCTCTGAGTTTCCCATATTTCACTGCCAGATTGCTTTTTTTTTCTTTCTTTCTAGAGGACCAAACCACAGCTCTGCGATTGGGAACTCTCCACTGGCAGGCGAGCGCCGGAGTGGCTTTGTATTCCCACCCGCACGCTGCCCCACTATGCACAGCGCCAGGTACGGAGCAGATAGCCAAACAATGTGTCAATAAATGCCTCTGATATGTAAAAGTTTAAATACCAAAAGCTGGTCACATCCGTATTGAAAGTATGCTCTGAGAAATTTGCCAATGACAATTTTTTGGCCAGAACAAAAAAAAAAATCCTTTAAAATTGTTGAAAGATGCCTAAAAATGGATCTGCTGCATCCTGGGATAAGCCATTGTCCTTTAAAGTATGTTCATCTAAGAAAACAACTGAACTTCTGCAGGAAAGAAATGAAGAGAAACCCATTCTCCTACCTTCTTAAAGTCATGCATGTTAATTTTTCCATTAGGCTCCTTGCTGAAGTCAAGAAATCGTCTTTTGAATGCGGGGTCCTGCTGCTGTATACAGTTTTTCAACTTTTCAATAACTTCTTCTTTGGTCATCTTCTTGGTTGGGGTGGTTTGATCCCCAGTGGCCTTGGTTCTAAAATCACAAGCAGGCGTTTAGACCGGTGTCAGCTGACACAGGCAGAGTGCCTCCTCCAGGCCTCACCCATTTCTACGTAACTCGTGACAGGAAGAAGGTTTACCAGGCTGGGGCTGAGTGCGGTGGTTCACGCCTGTAATCCCAGCACTTTGGGAGGCCAAGGTGGGTGGATCACCTGAGGTCAGGAGTTCAAGATCAGCCTGACCAGCATGGGGAAACCCTGTCTCTACTAAAAATATAAAATTAGCCGGGTGTGGTGGCACATGCCTGTAATCCCAGCTACTGGGGAGGCTGAGGCAGGAGAATCACTTGAACCTGGGAGGCGGAGGTTGCGGTGAGGCAAGATTGCGCCATTGAACTCCAGCCTGGATAACAAGAGCAAAACTCCATCTCAAAAAAAAAAAAAAAAAAAAGAAAACAAAGAAAAAGGTTTACCAGGCCAGGGGTAGTGGCTCACACCTGTAATCTCAGCACTTTGGGAGGCCGAGGTGGGTGGATCACGAGGTCAAGAGAGGGAGACCATCCTGGCCTACATGGTGAAACCCCATCTCTACTAAAAATACAAAAATTAGCTGGGTGTGGTGGTGCGTGCCTGCAGTCCCAGCTACTCCAGGAGGCTAAGGCAGGAGAATCACTTGGACTAAGGAAGCAGAGGGTTCAGTGAGCTGAGATTGTGCCACTGCACTCCAGCACTCCAGCCTGGCAACAGAGTGAGACTCTGTCTCAAAAAAAAGAAAGAAAGAAAGAAAGAAAAAAAAAAGGTTTACCATCCTGGGTTTACCTGCTGGGAAAGGTGGAGTGACTCAGGGGCTTCTTCTACTCCCCTGGCTAGGAGGTTCCAGGGCCAGTACTGGAGGTCCCCAGCACAGTGTCCAAGTGAAAACCCATGTACGGTGGCAGGCCAGGGTGAAGGACTTGAAGGGAGAGAACATTATTGTCCTTGAGATTTTCAATTATGCTTTGAGCAGGCTGAAGGTGGCATGTGACTGGGCACACATGGTTGAAAAAGGATTCTTTTGTAAAGTGGAAAAATTTAAAGTCAGAGCCCATTAAAAAAGCTTTAAATGAAAGAAATAGGCCATTTTGTGGTAACTAGATCAAGGAAGTCATCAAACATCCACGGAAATGAAGGGAAGCCCACAGTTGCTCCATAAATCAACTTGATTTATAAAATACGAATTGAATGTGCTGTTCTGTGAGTGTAAGTGTGGACGTGTCTGAGTGTGTGGACACGGGTGTTTGGAGGATAGTTATTTCCTCAGCTCTCTGGAAGTCTCTTGGGCCCCATATTTTTGGGGAAGAAACAGCTCTGAGACAGTTGTGGAGATTGGACTTCTATTCCTTCCCTGCTGCGTCTCTTGATTTTTAAGAGTGCCCCAGGAAAGCTACATTTTATGAAATGTTTAATTGCCATTGCTTCTTTCACCAGTTTTAGGAAGCAGACATATCTTATCATGGAATATTTAACCTGTCTCTTAAAATACCATCTTTATGCCCATTTATAAAAGCTGCTACTACTGAAAAGCCCAGGTATTCAAATTTAATTAGCATATCATTAAAATATTCCCATTGCTCTTAAGAACTTTTTAAAAGGGCTATGACAAAGTGAAGTCTGCTGAATAGTTCTACATTTTACCTTTCATTATGAATTTATTATAAGCTATGAATGAGCAAGTTAAAATAATATCTTTTCATTAAACTAAACCTATATTTTTAAAAATGAAGAAGAGCTAGAATATTCATCAGTCTAATTTTTTATAGATTTACTAAGTATGTTTTATTGTTACAATTCAATTTGGAAATCATTTTAATCATTCTATCATTCATATTAGAAAATGTTAACTGGTTTCAAGGATGTGTGTTGCAGTAAAAATTAAATGGTGGTGAAGAATCTAAGTTTCTGGAAAAGAGTAAATGTGAATGTGGGTATGTAACAGAGAAGTTACAGATTGTCTCTGGGAGTCAGGAGTACCGGATTCTTGACCCAGGCCAGCCATTAAGCTTCTGAGCCAAGTCCCCAAACCTCTCAGACATCAGTGTTTTAATTTCTAAATGTAACAGGTAGATTCAATAGTTCCTAAGATCTCTGATTGCTCTAAAATTCCCTGACTGTAATCACTGTGTTTCCAGTGTGCCATATTTCTTATTTACAAAATGAAATATTAAAAGACTCAGTCAACAAATAGTTACTAAATACTTATTCCACGACAGACACTGTGGTTTTGACACGTGCATTCATTTTGCTTAATTTTTACCTCTTGGAAAGATCTGGCTGCTGCTGCTCATCTTTTTGTAAATGTTCACTTAACAGCTGATCCTTTGGAACAAGAACTGGAGAGACGGTAGGTGGGCCATCAATTCCTATGTGCGCCAAAAGTTTCTTGTAAAAGATTCTTCCTGAAGCGATGTCCTGAAACTTACTGCAGAGTCTGAATTTTAAAAATAATTAGAACACACTCAGTAGAATAATTAAAATGGAAAAGACTGGCCCTGCCAAGTGTTGGTGAAGATGCAAGTAGCTACAACTTTCATCCACCACTGGTGGGAATGTAAAACGGTATAACCACTCTAAGGCATTTACCAAAGAGAAATGAAAATGCATGTCTACACAAATATATACGGCCTTATTTGTAACAGCCAAACATTGCACATACAGCTTTATTTTTAACAGCCAAAAACTAGAAACAAACTTATGCCTATCAAGAGATGAAAGTGTACACAAACTATGGTAAACCCATTCAATGGAATACTACTTGGCAGTGAAAAGGAAAGAACTGTTGGTATGTAGAAAACAAAATGAATGAATCACAGGATTGTTATTCTTAGTGAATAAAGCCAGACAAAAAACAGAATATCTTGTGTGCTTCCATATACATAAAGTCCTAGAAAACACAAAGTGATCTATCATGAAAGAGAGCAGATCACTGGTTTCATGGAGGTGGGAGGAAGAAGTGATGATGAATTGCTAAAGGGCACGTGGAGGATTTTTGGGGGTGGTGAAAATATTTGATATCTTGTGATGGTTTTATAGATATTGACACAAGATGAATTTCATCCATCGTATCATTTAAAAATGTGCAGCTTATTGTATATAAAGTATACCATAATGCAGATATAGTAAATGTAAGAAAGAATTATTAAAAATTATATTATGAAAATTATAACATTATAAAGAATTATAAAAATTATATGACTGAAGGGCTCACAGAGTGTTGTCTGAGGATGCTTCCAGAGCATCGGCGTGGCCAGAACTATTTTTCTGTCAACACTGGAGTGTAATTTGCCTTTTTCACTTGGTTCTTCTATGCATGTAAAGTCAATCAGAGGCAACATGGGTGGTCATGTCCACAGATAAAATGTATTCTTGTGTAGGTTGTGTTTTCTAACATTTTTAAGGTTGTAGGCTTAGGGTGTAAGTGAGGAACCAGGAGTAGGTTTTCAGTGATTACCTCAGATTTTGTACAGCCTTTCTACAGGGCTCTCTACCAGAGACCTTCAGTTACACTTGCTGTAACTGCTGTAACCACATTATCACTCAACAAACTGCTATTTTGAAATCCCAGAGCTTTCCCTGAGCCTACATGAAAGCACAGCAAGGAAGTATAGCTGTTTTGGCAACAACACTTTAAAAATGTCTCAGTTTTAATTTCTGATACAGTGCATAATGACATACTCCACATGAGAAACATGTGGACCTTTGAGGTCCTCGATAATTCTTCAGAGTATAAAACTGTCCTGAGACCAGAAGTGCTGAGGACCTCTGTCCCGGGGCACACTCCTTCCCCTTGCTGTGCCTCAGTTTCCTTATCTATGAAATGCAGATTGTAAAAGTAGCTGTAATGATCAAGTGGGAGAATCCACGTAAAGCTCTTAGCACTGCGGATGACATACTTTACGTATATGTGCTTAATAAATTGCAGCTGTAATAACAGTACTATGATATCATTCCGATGATCTGCATATAGCTGGGGGCTGAGCATGAGCTCCGAAGCCGTACTTTGCTCAATAAGTGCTCACTAGTATTATAATCGCTCCCATAAATATTCATGTAGCTATGTATGAGGCACTGTGCTAACTACCGTTGCCACAACTGTGAACAAACCAGAACAACACCTGCCTCACTGAACTTTGGTCAGCTGGGAGAGACTGTTCACTTGGAACAGGGGGAAAGACGGTCTAAATGCCCAGAGGCAAGAGAGAGCCCAGTGTTTTCAAGGAATGGAAAGCAGGTCAACATAGCTGGAGCTGAGACCAGCAGCAGAGGCAGCAGCAAACACTGGCTGAGACCTCAGCATATGCTTGGCCCTGAGGTAGTAAGGATTTGTGTATAAGATCTCATTTGATCCTTATCACAACTCCAGTAAGAAATATCTGGATGAAGAAATAGAGGCTCTGAGAGTTTAGGTAGCTTGCCCAGGTTTGCAGCTAATTCAAGGCTGGGCCAGGAGTTGCCCCAGGCATCCTGGCTGCACAGTCTGCGCTCTCGAGAGGTGAGAGGCACATGGAGAGCCTGGGAAGCCACACCACCTTGAAAGCATCTGCATGGTTCCTAACGGCAATGGGACTGTAAAGTGTTTTAAGCAAAGTTTTCAAATGATCAGATTTGTAGTTTAGACAGACAAAGTGTGGCTACATCATGGAGAATGGATTGGAGAAGGCTCTGTGTCTAATACCCAACTGCCTACATGATCAACCCATTAGATTTCATTTATTCATTCATTCATTCACTCACACAATATTTAGGAAGCCCCAACCATGTCCCAGACATTGTTCCACCCCTAGGTACTGGGGCTTCAGGAGCAAATGAGACAAACAAAGCCCCTGTCTTCTATAGCCTTGGTGAGTGACACAGGTGACGAACACACATGAATAAATAACCAGAGCCATGACAAATGCAGCTGGGTGGCTGGAGAGAAACTGTGGGGTGGGTTGGGGAGGGGGACAGAGTGACCGCCTACAGTAGTCCTTTCTCACACTTCTATAAAGACATACCTGAGACTGTAATTTGTAAAGAAAAGAGGTTTAATTGGCTCACAGTTCTACTGGTGGTACAGGCTCTGCTTCTGGGGAAGCCTCAGGAAACTTATCATCATGGCAGAAACCAAAGGAGAAGCAAGCACATCTTCACACAGCAGGTCGGAGAGAGAGAGAGAAGCAGGAGGTGCTACACATTTTCAAGTGATCATGTCTCATAAGAAATCTATCAGAAGAACAGCAAGGCAGAAAGTCCACCCCTAAGATTCGATCACCTCCCACCAGGCCCCTCCTCTGACATTGAGGACTACAATTCAACATGAGATTTAGGTGGGGATACAGAACTGCCCACTCTAGCTGGTGACATGCCACCAATCTCCTCTCCAAGTGAATGCATCCAAGATAAAACTTCTGATGTTCACTTCTGACACTGTTCCTCTTCCAGTCTGCCTGTCTCAATGACAATCCCAAATACCCAGCTGCTCAAGCCAGAAACGTAGAGGCCTCCTTGGGTCCTTCTCACCCGACCCTAATCCACAGCACTGGCAAGTCCAGTCAGCTGCACTCCAAGATGTGTCCTGAGTCCCCAAATGTGGCCATGATCTACGTTCCTGGAAGAGCGGCAGAGACAAACGGGAGGTCCGTTGTTACACCACACTCACTCCCAAAAAGGTGCTGTCTCCCACCTCTCAGCCCACTCGAGAGTGTCGACATTCCACTTCCAGTCGGCACTGAGTACTGTCTTTGAATGCATGCTTGCACATTTGCATTTCTTTTACTTTGAGTGATGTCTAACACAGCTCATATTTTTTGTACTTCCTAACCTACATTTTAACAAAGTCATAGCAAGCCCCATGCTTGAAACCTTTGGCAGACAGAGACCTCCCACTGGGATGGAACCCCGTTGTTCTCATGACGTCCAATCTTCTGATTACCTCCTTATGGCGAGTGGTGCTGTTTTCCACGTAGGGCAGCAAGAAAAGCCTTCTTTTAAAATCAATAAAATTTTTTAAAAGGGGAAATTAAAATTAAAACTAGTGCCCTGCTGGATGAATCCTGAGACCACAGGATGGTGATACAGTAACCCTTGCTGGGCCCTGCCTGTCCCTCTGGCATCAGCCCCTCTACTGCTCTTCTCCCGAAAAACGTCCCACTCCACTTGTCATGTTTGACCTGCGAGTCCCTGAACGCGCCATGCAGGATGACTGGAGCATGCTAGTTTCCTCCAGCCCTCTGGGCTTTCCTCCGGCATCCCATATCCTGAAATGCCCTTCCTTTTTTTTTTTTCTCTAGACTCAAGCACCACGTCCCCGGGAAGCTTCCCTGCAATCTGCACCACCTGCTCCTGGTCACCCCACTGTAAGTGAGCATTCCTCCTCCATGCGCTAGAAGCACCAAGCACACATCTGCTACAGCACTTCAGTGCCATGCTGGGTTTATCTGCAGCTCTTTCCCTCTACTCTAGACCACCTTGGAAATACAGGGATTGTGTAAGCCTATTACCTGGGATAGCCTGTATGCAGGAGGCACTCTGTGATGTTCACTGAATGAAAGACTGAGTGAAGGCATAAGAGAATGTCCCAACCAATCCAGACAAGAGTAGCTGAACCCTTCCCACACACACACAGTGAGGTGCAACGTGGCCACATTTCTTTTCCTGCTGGGACACTGCTCCTTGCCGTCTCTCACCTGAACTCTCTAGGACCCTCTCTCATCTTGCAGTCTCACCGTTTCTCCCCATTCCAGTGTTTTTTCCATACTCCAGCAAACTGATCTTTCTACCAACATTCAATAAGAACTGGATAAAACGCAAATGTTCGAGCCAGACACACCAAGTCCCTCCTGAGAGTAAAGCCTTTGCCTCACCCCTCCTCTTATTCTAAATCCTCCTCTTCCTACAAAAACCAACCTTTTAAAAAATAGGTTAGGAATCATGAATGTTCACAGAAAAGAGATTTGAGTGGCCACTAACTACCCGTAGGTCCACTTGTGTTTTGTGTCACTTTAAATCAATGTAGTGTAAACAAAATCAACGAGAAAGATGGTTAGAATCCTTGAAGACAGAATAACTTTCTCCCCTGTGATTCAATCGATTTCCTCCAAAGTGATTGCCCAAGTCACCGCCCTCACCTTGGGAAACCCTGGCCCACACAATCTCTAAAGTCATCCAGGTCTCAGCTCGTCAAGAGCAGCTCTGAGCAGACAGCAGGACACTCAGGTGTTGATAAGGGAGGCACTGTCCTCCACAGACTGGTGGGGTTTCCAGCGGTCAGTTCTTGAGGTCATCTGCAAAAGGACCTCAAGGGAAGCAGCCAGGCTCTGTGCCCCAAGGGGAGATGTGGGGAAAGGGAGAGAGATCAGAGGGAGGAGACCGAAAAGGGTCTGAGAGAGGCTGCTGTCTTCCCTTTCTTCCCATCCCCATTCAGTCATCTAACATCTGACATTGGTCCCCTTCCAGCTTTGGCTTGCCCATCACAAATGAAGTTTGAAACTGAAGTGATACAAAAATGTAATTCAAGCTACTGTTTATGGGATAGCCAACCATAGCCAAACACCCTGGGAGGTGAAACAGCAAAAAGACTAGAGCATGGACTTCCTCCTTCCCAGCTCTGCAGCACATGCAAACATGGGGAGAAGTGAGCCTTCGGCACTCATCAGCTGTGGCCCAATGATCACATGTAGTAGCCCAGAAATGAAGTGTCTAGAACTTTGCTCTGTCTTAACCATGACTGGTCTGCAATAATAGTTGACTGTGTATCATCAAATTGCTCAGTTATCAGTATTTGATCACTGTGGTTTCAAAACTGCCTGGAAGCTCTTGCTGACAATGCTCTATCAGAATGCAACACATTTAACCATTGCAACTCACGCACACAAAATGTCTCAACTCAACAAGAGTTGAGATGAAATCTTTGCATCTTGAACAATACTTTACAAGATATTACTAAAAAAAAAATAGAGGAAAGATATTTGCTTGCAAGAAAAGAAGAAAAAAGAGAGCTCAGGAATCATAGAGACCCAGTGGGGAACGCAGGTCTCTCAACTCACCAGCTGTGTGACTTGGACTGAGTATTGAACTTCTCCAGACCTCTGTTTCTTGGTCTGTAGAAAGGACTAACACTAGCTACCTTTACACGGCTGTGATAAGGTCTATAATGTACGTCAGACTCTTAAGCAACGTCCAGTGCTTAGCAAGGATTCAGTGAGTAGCAGTTATTACCAATATTACCTATTAACATTTCAAAAACACATAGAAAAAGGCTTGGAATTATGGAACAGGCCTTGCGAAAAACATGACATGAATGAATTTTGTTACGAAAAACTTACTTTATGAAATGTGCGTTTGTTAAAAATGGGCAGAACACATGCATGATTTTCTTGAAATTATTTCGGCCAATAAGCCCCGTGTCTCCAAGGTCATATGAGCACAGCATATTATAAAAAGCTCGTAGGTTCTTAGTAATTGTATCATGGACAACTTCTTCCACCTAACATAAAAAGCAAACATATTTCCTAAGCTGTACATCTATAACCTCTTCAAACAGTAACCCCAAACCACACAGGAAGTCGCCTGCAAAAAGAAGGTGAGTGTTACTTACTGAATCCCAGGCCAGGAGGAGAGGTGTCTTCGTGTCTATACAGGGAGATTTTTTTCTCATCTAATTGGGAAAGAGAAGGTATATGAATAAATATCATTCATGAAAGTCATTAGGAGCTTTGGAGGCAGGTGGACCTGGACTTGAATCCTGGCTCTATCCTTAATCAGCCATTAGCTTTGAGACCTTCAACAACTGAGTCTGCCCTCTAATGCCCATCTGAAAATAAGGATTGTAACACTTAACTTGAAATACTATGCAGTCATAAAAAAGAATGAGATCATGTCCTTTGCAGAGACATAGACGGAGCTGGAGGCCATTATCCTTAGCAAGCTAGCACAGGAACAGAAAATGGAATACCAAGCGTTGTCACTTATAAGTGGGAGTTAAATGATGAGAACACATGGACACATAGAGGGGAACAATGCATGCTTGAGGATTTTTGAGAATTTTCACCCTCAGGAGAGTGAGGGTGAAGGTTGGGAGGAGGGAGAGGATGAGGAAAAATATAATAATTAATGGATACTAGGCTTAATACCTGGGTGATGAAGTAATCTGTACAATAAACCCCCATGACACAAGTTTACCTGCGTTAACAAACTTGCACTTGTATCCCTGAACTTAAAATGAAAGTTAAAAAAAATTTAACTTTCACTTAAAGTACAATAAACATGAAAAAACCTATTACCTAGAAATTAAATAAATGCAAAGTAGAAGAATAACGAGATGGCATTTTTGCCTATCAGAATGGCAAAAAATGCAGAAGTAAGCCAACTGTCTTTTGCGTGTGGGTGGGGGTTTCTGAAATGGTGGGAGTGTAAATTGATCTGACTTTCTGGAAGATATTTTTGTCTCAAGGTACATTTGGATACTATTTGACAATTTGATAATTTACAGACTCTACAGCAATGAAGGCTGCTGCTGGGGAGGGGAACCGTAGCTCGGGGCTGGCTAAGGAAAAAACTTCCTTTCACTGCATCCCCTCCTGTGCCCTTGGCATTCTGTACTTTATATATATCATCCTCTTTAAAACTTATTAAAATATTGATAGAATAAAACATATTCTTTAATTCCATTTCTCGAATTTTATACTAAAGAAATAATCATAGAGTGATACAAAAAAGGCAGTGCCAAGGTGCTTATTGCAGCAAAATTTTAAAAATAAAAAATAAATGAACATCCAAATTATAATAGTTACTTAGTATCTTTTAAAATTAGAGAGCAGGCTGTGCACAGTGGCTCAAGCTTGTAATCCCAGCACTTGGGGAGGCTGAGAGGGGCAGATCACCTGAGATCAGGAGTTTGGGACCAGCCTGGCCAACATGGTGAAACGCTGTCGCTACCAAAAATACAAAAATCAGCCGGGCACGGTGGTGGGTGCCTGTAATCCCCGTATTCGGGAGGCTGAGGCAGGAGAATTGTTTGAACCTAGGAAGTAGAGGTTGCAGTGAGCCGAGATCGCATCACTGCACTCCAGCCTGGGCGACAGAGCGAGACTCTGTCTCTAAAATAAATAAAATTAAATTAAATAGCAGAACTTTTATTGACAGTAAGTGTTAACAGTATGTCAATAAGTGACAATATAGGCTAACAAGTCATTATATGGGCTTGTTTTTAAATAGAATAGCTACAATCTACAGAAGTATATAAACAAACTCATCAAACTGCATACGTTAAATAGGTACAGTTTTTGATTATCAATTAAACCTCAATAAAGCTGTTTTTAAAAAACAGAAGTATGGGTGTGCATGTATATGGATTTGGAGGAACCTACAGCAAAGTATAATGGTAACTTTGGTGTTAGAATTAGTGGTGATTTTTTTGTCTATTGCACATCAGTGTTTTCTAATTTTTCCAATTCCTTCATTCATGTTAATTCACTCGTTCAATAAATTGTGTGAGTGTGGCTGACACTGGCCGTCCCCTATAGTACAATGGGCAGTGATAACAGCAAGCCCTCTGCTTTTGTGGCGTCAGGACAACATCAGGCCACAAACGTTGGCTCTGAGGCTGGGAGGGTCCCTGCGCAGGCTCTGGGGCACTGGGCTCTGGAGGTGGTAAGATAGGTTACGAGGAGCTGGAAGGAATCCCGGGCAGCAGATGCAGCACATGCTAAGGCCTGGTAGGGGCAGCCGGGAGGCCTGAGGAACTGGACGGGTAGGTCTTCCCAGAAAGCCATTGGAAAGGTGAAGGAGTGAAGACAGACATGATCCGACTTATACTAAGCAAAGGTCACACCACTTGCCATATGGAGAAGGGATTGCTTACGTGTCTACATTTTGTTTTTAAAGAAAAGGATTCTTAACATTTTATGTGGATTATCCTGTTAAATTCGCACAACAACCTTACAAGGTGGTACCCTAATCAACCTGGTTTTACAGGTAAAGAAATGAGTCTTAGACACCCCGATTATTTGCCTCAAGTCACAGCTACTAAGGGGTGGAGGCAGGGAGTTGCATGCAGGTGCACAAGCTCCTAGCCTGGCCGGCTGCCTCTATTCCCTGGCCACAAGGCTTGATCTAGCTCTGAAGCACTGGCAGTAAACTGAATCAAGGCATATGCTCAGGCTTCCATACGTCACACACACGGCCTAAGTGCACCGGTTCACACCCCCATCTACCACCTATGTGGGACAGGTAAGGGCTACAGCCAACACTTTAACTGTCGGCCTGTTCCTACCCATTGTCTAGCAAAATAGATCACAAGGCCTTTTATGCATTAAGGAATTATATATATATATATATCAACTATATTATAATATATAATATAGTAATATAGTAAATATATAATATAGCTAATTTGTAATATATAATGTGTATTATATAACATACAGCATAATATATATAGGATTTATTAAGTGATAAAGCAGTGTACAAATGTCTACATATATAATATATCCAGATATAGTATAATTCTATTCCATTACATATCTATGTGTATATATATACATATATATGTATATAACAATATACATAATTCAATTATTATTATATAAAATATATTTTATATAATTCAATTTCTAGAAATACATACTAAAGAAGTAATCATAAAGTGATACAAAAAGCAGATACCAAGATGTAATATAGTTAATATAATTGTAAAAACATAATAATATGGAATATATGATGTAATTATATATTATAATATAACTGGATATACAATATGTCTGGATATATATATATATCCAGAATCATAAAAATGCCCACACCTTTTGGGCCAACAGTTCCACTTCTAAAATCTATTCTAAGGAAATATTTCGATGTGAATGAAGATCTGAGCACAAAGATACCCAGCATAATGAAAGTAAATAGAGAAACAGCCTAACCGCCGCAGTGACAAGTACATGCACAGAACACTCTCAGACACCAGTGAAAATCTTGTTTATGATGAGTTTTTAACGATGTGAGATGGGGTGGAAATGCTCATCATATAATGTGAAGTTGGAAAAATGGGATACAAAATCATGCAAATAATGAGTTCAATCATGTTAACAAAAAAATGTGCACAGCCACACACAAAAAGTGGAAGAAAATTTGTCAAAATGTTAACTGTAAATATCTCTGAGTGTTGGGATTTGGGATTTTTATCATTATTTTCACCTTTGTAGTTTGGGATATTTTCTAATCTACAATGAATTTCTGTTACTTGTAAAATCACAAAATATTTGAATAAGTTATGTATTATGGTCTATTAAAATTACCTCCGAAATGTTGGTAGAAAATTTCTACATGTACCAAGAGGAGGTAATTTAAAAATGACACTTTCACCTCAATACACTGTCCCATTTTAAACCAAGAAGTATGCCACAAACTCTTCCCAAGACCATGCTGCAAAACCACAACAGATGGAAAGGATTCATTGATGATTAATTAATTGCATTTTGCACAGAAACCATCAGAATAGATTGCAGCTGGCTTCAGCTAAATCTTCTTAAAGCTTTCCCCAAAGCAAGGAACCCCATTCAGATCCATTCAATAGAAACATCACCTTTAGGGAAATAGTGCATCTCGTGATATTACTGGTTTGATTTTGATTCATAGGAATGCCAACTTCATAAATCTAAAATTAAAAGCTAATTCGTACTTGTTAAAAGAAGTTTTTAAAAAACATTTCAACAAGAGTCTGTTAAAGCCTATTGTATGCATTATCTGAAATTAATCTCATAAAGTTCTTTAAAATGTTTAAATGCTAATAGCTATTATAGGAGCATTTCTAATAACAAAACTGTTAACTTTTCAGTCCAAAGAAACAAATACTAAAGGCAAATGCTAGTCACTAATGGCAATACACAGTTATTTTTTAGAAGTTGAACCAACATAGGGTATGAAACTCTAAAAATATGAATGAGAACCAGAATAGTCACTCACAAATACCCCTCCATTTTTTTTTTTTTTTTGACACGGAGTCTTGCTCTGTTGCCCAGGCTGGAGTGCAGTGGCAGGATCTTGGCTCACTGCAATCTCTGCCTCCCAGATTCAAGTGATTCTCCTGCCTCAGGCTCCCAAGTAGTTGCGATTACAGGTGCCCGCCACCATGCCCGGATAATTTTTGTATTCTTAGTAGAGACTGGGTTTCACCACGTTGGCCAGGCTGGCCTTGAACTCCTGACTCGTGATCTGCCCACCTCAGGACGAATGCTCCTTTTAAAGACATGGCTGCAAGAGGAGGGCTGTCGAAGTGCCACGAGTTACATCCTACATATAACGGGCTCTCGTTCAGGCATGGGTTTTCTGAAGTGTCAATTACCATCCTTTTTACGATTCAGAAACTAAAAGTTAAAATCAAAACACTCTTAAACACTCACTTGACCCTTACTTAAAATGATTGAGTTGAAAACCACGAAGTCATTAATTTATTTAAACCATATTTCACCTGCTTCTCTTATTAGGAATACTGAAATTTCCTGCCATAAAGAGAAAACCAAACAGGAAGTTATTATAAAACTCACCCTAGAGTTCTCTTCAACCAGATCAATCAACATGCTGGTGTTGACCACTCCAGTATCCCCAGGGTCAAGTGTCTGCATTAACTCTTTGAATTCCAAATTACTTAGTTTTACAGCCACACAATTTAGAATATGTCGAAATTCTTCCCTTGTTATCAGTCCATCGGGTTTCTGAGCATCAGAGTGTATATAAGGGAATTTAAAAAAAAAAGAAAAAAGGAAGAAAAAAGTATTATGTATGTGTGTTTAACATCATTTAATAAAGAGCAAGCTTTGGCCAAATAGAATTATGATTGGAAATGCAAATACATAGATTGATGATCCTTATGTAACATGAGCAGAGTGTGTGTGTGTGTGTGTGTGTGTGTGTGTGTGTGTGTGTGTGTGTG
>NW_022437063.1:1012427-1215629 GCF_009761245.1 Sapajus apella
GTGTGTGTGTGTGTGTGTGTGTGTGTGTGTGTGTGTGTGTGTGTGTGTAGGGGAATGCTAGAACTTTCTAGGTGCAGTTCCTATATCATTCTGTATCAGGACACAACCTTGGGAGAGGAATGAGGTCCATTTCTCAAGCTCAGGCTGACTCCCTTCCCCACAGGCTTGAGTGGCTTGAACAACTAACTACTCCTCACTTCCCTACCCCACCTGAGAGCTGGGGGAGTTCAACCGCATGGGGCACAAAGCTTCCCATCAGTTCAATTACAGTTTGCCAATTTAGTAAGAATAAATTATGCTAGTTTTCTCCACCAACAATCTCATCCATTACATAAATGGACAATTACTTTGCAAGAAAAATTTCAGGCATGCCGCATAAAGAAAACAACTCATGAGCAAAATACCATGAGGCAAATTTCTTCCCCTAGAAGAAACATGTATCAATAAGTAGGCTGAATACCAAAACTGAGAGATACTGTTTACTGGAAACACAGGGTAAATAAAGAACCCTCACCTCATATGGAGACATAGTGAATATTAACCTGACAAAAGGATTTGTTAAGTAAGCGATAAAGCAGTGTGCAAATGTCAACTATTATTTGGGGGTCCAAAATCTGAAAAGAATATAAGGTTCTCTAAGTACTTTAGGAGATATATGCATGCTTACCATTTGGCTTGGGAGTCATAATCAATTCTTTAATGTCTAAATCGAAATCAATGACAGCTTATTTTTTAAGTGACTTTGATAAATTTACATCATTGTGGAACCATCACCACTATCTAATTCTAGAATGTTTTCAGCACCCCCAAAAGAAACCTTGTGCACATTTGCAGTCACTCCCCATTGCCAGCCCCAGCCTAAGGCAATGACTCCATTTTCTGTCTCTAGATATTTGCCTTTTTCCAGATATTTCATGTAAATAGAATCATAAATACATGGTTTCTTGCATCTGGCTTCTTTCTCCGAGCATAGTGCTTTTGAGGATCATCCATGTTGTAGCATGTATCAGTATTTTGCTCCTTTTTATTCCCAGTTGAGCACTACATTGCCAGATTTTGTTTATCTTGTCACAAGTTGATGAACACTTGGATTGTTTCCAGTTGGAAAATTGTGAATAATGTTGTTATAAGCATTTGCACGCAAGTCTTTGTGTGGACATGTTTTTATTTCTTTTGGGCAGATACCTAGGAGTGGAATTGTTAGGTCCTATGAGTCACATTTAATTTTTAAAGAAACTGCCATGCCGTTTTCCACAGTGGCTGTGCCATTTTGCATTTTCACCTGCAACATATCAGAGTTCCAGCATCTCCACATTCTTGCCAACTTTCGTTATTGTCTGTCTTTTTGATTATAGCTATCCTAGAGGGTGAGAGGTGGTATCTAGTGGCTTTGGGCTTCTCTAGTGACCAATACTGTCAAGTATCTTTTCACGGGTTCATAAAAGATTGTATTGGCTGTTCATAGATCTTCCTTGGTAAAATGCCTATTAATATATTTTACCCATTTAAAAAATTAGGTTGTTTTCTTATTGAGTTCTAAAAGTACTTGTATATTCTCGATGCAAGTCCTTTACCAGATAGAAGATTTGCATATATCTTCTCCCGGTCTGTGGCTTTTCACTTTCTTAAAGGTGTCTTTTGAAGCATAAAACTTAATTTTTATAAAATCCAAAGTATTTTTTTTTCAATATGTGTTATATTTTGATGTCATTAATAAATGTTTGCCTAACACAAGGTCACAAAGATTTATATATGTTTTTCTTCTAAGGGTTTTATCAGTTTAGCTTTTATATTTAGATCTATTTGTGTATGGTATAAGGTAAGGAACTGAATTCATCTTTTTGCATATAGATATCCAATTGTCCTCTTAACATTTTAACACACATTTTCCTTTCCTCCACTGACTTTGTCAAAAATAAATTGACCATAAATGTAAGGGTTTATTTATGGACTTTCAATTCTGTTCCATTGATCTGTATGTCGGCCCTCAAATCAATAATGCAGTCTATACTACTATGATTCAAAATCTTTACACTATGATTCAAAATCTGGAAGTGTAAGTATTCTAACTTTGTTCTGATTTTCCAAGATTATTTTGGCTGTTCTTCTACCTTTGTATTTCCACATGAATTTTCAGACAGTTTTTCAAAAGCAACAAGCAAAAAAAAAAAGCCAGCTGGGATGTTGATAGGGTTTGTAATGAATCTATAAAACAATTTGGAGAGAATTGTCAGCTTAATAATATTGCCTCCAATCTGTAACTATGGAATGTATTTTCATTTATTTACATTATTCTTTACTTTCCTTTAACAATGTTTTGTAATTTTCAGTGTACAAGTTTGGCGCTTCTTTTGATAAATTTATTTCCAGGTATTTTATTCTTTTTGATGCTATTGTGAATGGAATTGCTTTCTGAAGTTCCTTTTCAGATTCCTCATAGCTAGTTTATAGAAATATAACTTTTTTTTGTACATTAATTTTATATTTCTGTGAGCTCATAAATTCATTTATTAGTTCTAGCAGCATGTGTATACACACACATGCACAAATTCCTTAGAATTTTCTACACACAAGATTGTATTGTCTGTGAACAAAGAGAGTTGTTACTTCTATCTTTTCAATCCTGATGCCTTTTTTCTTTCCTGATTGGATGGTCCAGAACTCTAGCAGTGTTGACTGAGTATCAAGAGCTGATATTCTCGTGCTGTTCCTGATCTTAGGGGGAAGGCGTTCAGCCTTTTACCATTAACTATGCTGTTGGCTATGGGTTTGTTGCAAATGCCCTTTATCAGGTTAAGGTATTTCTCTTCCGTTCTAATTTGCGGAAAGTTATTACCACAAACAGGTGTTTGATTTTTCAAATGCCGTTTTTGCATCTATTGAGATAAGCACATAATTTTGTCCCTAACTCTATTAATGTTGTATATTATATTAACTGATTTTGGGGGAAGTGAAACCCACACTGTAATCCTGCGATAAATCCCATGTGGTCACAGCACTTGATCCTTACCATGTGTTGCTGGATTTGGTTTGCTAATATTTTGTTGAGAATTTTTGCAACTATAATCACAAAGGATATTGGCCTGTGGTTCTTTTCTTGTGATGACTTTGCTTGTTTTTGGTATCAGGATAATACTAGCCTCACACAATGAGTCTGGAAGTGTTCCTTCTTCCTGTGTTTTCTGAAAATTTGTGAAGGAAAGGCACGATTTTTGTAAGCAATCATTGTAGTCTTCACTGTGGAAAATTTGCACATTTTTGTAAGATATATTTCTAGATATTTGATTTTTTTAAATGTTATTAGAAATAATAGTTTGAAAATTCATTTTTCTAATTCTTTATTGCAGATTATAGAAATATTGATCTTTGTGTATTGACCTTGTATCCAATGACCTTCTAAATTCTATTATTAACTCTAATGTTGTCTGTGAAGGTTCTATTGGACTTTCTAGTAACAAAATCATGTCAGCTACAAATAATAACATCAAGACTAGGTTAAAAAGGCAGGATGTAAATTGCTTCTGGATCATTGATAGGAAGTGAGCCACACCTAATTTTAATGTAAGTGGTCACAGCAGCTGATTCCACTTGCAGAGTTGGTGGCAGCCTTTGGAGTCAGCACATATACCAAATGGAATGCATGCCTTGGCGTGGATGTAAAGCAGTCTTTCTTCTAAACATTCTGCATCCTTCTCTAGAGCAGGAGAGAGATCCGTTTCCCACGACTGCCCTGAGCAGCCAGGCAAAACACCCAGACCTGCCCACTCCTGGCTCCCACCCTTGTCCTCCTTCTTACCTAGTCCCTTCCGTGGCGAGGAACATAGTGGGGTGGGAGGTGGGGAGGGGAGGAGAGGGGAGGGGAATCTCACTCTGAAACCATGCACTATGTAACTGTAAAGCATCTGCTTGTTAATGTCATGATGTGATATCCCAGATTGTGAGCTCATCGGCAAAGACTTAGCATCAATCATCTGTGTGCTTAGCCTGAGTGCCCAGCGCAGGGCCCAGCATGGACTACGTACTCAATTCTTTACCCACACAGTTTATTGATCTCTAGTCGAATAGCACAACAATAACTTTTAAATAGTCTCATAGTTGGAGTGATTCATGTTATTGTACAGTCCTCCATTAAAGGAAATGAAGGTTTCCCTATTTTTAATTAAATTACTTCTTCAGTATACTATTAGAACTTGAGGAGGGTTAACACACAAAGGCTTCGTTTGTCTTTTCTCAGGTGGCTCAGCCAGCAGGGTCCCAGGCAGCCCCGCCCAGTGCTGGAGTGGCTGCTCTGGAGCCTGGCATCCTCCACCACCACTATCGGGGTAGCCTCAGGAGAGTTACTTAGCACTGAGGCCGCCTTTGCTCATCTGTCAGATGGCGATAATAATCACGTTTGCAGCCAGGAGTGGTGGCTCACGCCTGTAATCCCAACACTTTGGGAGGCCGAGGCGGGCAGATCACAAGGTCAGGAGATCGAGACCATCCTGGTTAACACGGTGAAACACTGTCTCTATTAAAAATACAAACAATTATCCAGGTATGGTGGCATGCGCCTGTAGTCCCAGCTACTCAGGAGGCTGAGGCAGGAGAATCGCTTGAACCCAAGAGGTGGAGGTTGCAGTGAGCTGAGATTGCACCACTGCACTCCAGCCAGGGCAACAGAGCAAGACTTCGTCTCAAAAATAAAAATAATAATGATGATGATGTTTGCCTTGCTGAGGTGTTGAGAGGATTAAGTGAGTGTATATACCTCCAAATCGGGCGCATAGTAAGCACTCAACATTATTGTTCCTTCAGAGACACAAAGTCATATAGGCCTAAAGATCCACTCAAAGAACACCACGTTTCTGAATCCACACTGTGCTTGGAAACCCCATGCAATGGCATTCTAGTATGGCGGAGGCAGGTGCTGGGGTCTCCACAGACAGCAAACCACAAACCTGTAGGCCACCTCCAGGCAGTGCTGGCGTCTCCCTGGAGCACCACCCTCACACTCCCAGACATCCCCTCCGCGGCAAGTTTTAGGAGGCTGATGCTGAACTAAGGGATGCCTTTGGCCTTTGAAATCATTTGTACGCAGTCCTACGTGAGTCTCAGAACAGTAATCCACTCTACTCCTCACTCTTTACTACAGCTTCTGTTACCGAACACGCTTAGCAAATGTCATTGCGTATCAAAAGGATCCAGCTGCTGCTTTCTAAAACAATATTAAAGTGAGACAGGAGCTAATGCTGAAAGGGAGAAAAAGCAGGTTGCAAATTCATGAATGAGTCTCTCTTTATAGTGCAGTTAAAAATTAAATAGGCTATTCTGGCAGTAAGAATATGCTCCTGTTTGGGGCAGCAAGTTGGTTAGGAACCGATCAACTCCAGGTCACCAGGTCTGGACCGCTAATTAAACAGTGACTGAGGACGAGTCACTGCATCCATTATGATCTTGTCACACATTGTTCCTGTCACTATTGGCACTTATCTTGCTGTATTGCAATTAATTTTCCATCATCTCTCCTCCCAACTAGACTCAACTCTTGAAGTCACAGCTTCTATCTCTAAGCGCTCAGAACAATTCTCAGCATGTAACAGGAGCTCAAGAAGTGTTTGCTGGAGGGATATGTGAATGAATATGGGGGTTTTATTGGTTTCATTCTGAGTGTTTGCATTCTTAGAAACAATGAGTGTTTCACAAGAGACGGGTTTCAAAATCTTACAGTGTTGATTATCAGTAATGCTTTCTTCAGGGATGCAGAGCGGTCTTCAGTGTGTCTAAATAACTTTGTGATGATGTTTTCCTTGTGAGATTCATTTCTAAAGTTGATGCTACAAGAGGATTAGGAGAAAAGCAGGAATACGATTATGTTCTTGAACTTTGTTCTTTCTTAATGCAAGAAACAAGCACCCTCACCAAAATAAAATAGCGCTTTCTTTGAGGGTGGCAATTTTTCCTGACAATGTGCTGCACTTGTGGGACTCAGGTGAACTTCAGTTACTGTGATAGGAGACACGATGAATGCAGGCCTCAGGTGCGGGAGAGCCTTGCTGTACCATCCCTTCTCCCCACGAGACCAACACACATCGGCCATCCTGCATATCTGCGGTTTTGGTCTCAAGACCACTAAAGGGTCCGTGGGCCACTCTGAGACCTCAGTGGCTGGGAAGCTGGGGGCCCTCCCTCCCGTGTGGGCAGCACATGGTAGCTGTCTCATCCACATGATAACTGAGGGCTCATATTCCGTTTTAGAACTGCGAGGACAGCAGCCTTCTCAGCCTCTCCCTTTCCACTGACAATGGCCACGACCCCCTACGTTGTTAGATCCCCCTTTTCCTCTATGGCCTCTTTCTTTCATCCCTGAGCTCAGGGCCCATCAGTGTACATGTGCTCTCCTGAAGGCCATGACCACCCACTCTGGAGACCAAAACCAAGTTCAACATGGGCTTTGCTCAGAAAGGGAGACTTGTCAGAACCTCATCACAACATCCCATTGGCTGCCTCTCTTTTCTGATGTTCTACTAGAGCGTCGTACCCTCCCCATGAAACGATGAATGACAATCAGTTTACCTGCAGAACCACTTTCAGATCTGTCTGGGAGTTTTTGTTGCTGCATCTATACAGCCATCTTAGCATCTTCCAGTTGTGCAGAAACAATAAGCATACGCCTGCCACTGCCTTCCAGAAACATGTGCTGGCTTCCTGAGTCTAAGTTCCTCACGGGACTGGTTGGAACCTTGTTTTTCTAGAGATCGCCAGCACTGGGGCATGAATAGATGCCTTTTATAGCAGTTTTTACCCACTGGGTAGCCCTGACATAGGGACTGGAGAGCTCCCTCTTGTGGGGACTCACTGCAGGACACGGAGCAGCAACCTTGGCCTCTAACCACTAGGTATCAGTGCAGGTTTGGATCTGAATCCTGAAAGATGCAATCCCAAATGTTGAAATCCCAAAAGATCAAAATCTCTAAACTCTAAAACCCCTAATGCCTAACATCACGAAAATCACAATCTCGAAAGATTAAAATCTCGGCCAGGCACGGTGGCTCACAGCTGTATCCCAGCACTTTGGGAGGCAGAAGCAGGCGGATCACAAGGTCAGGAGTTCGAGACCATCCTGGCCAACATGGTGAAACCTTGCCTCTACTAAAAATACAAAAATTATCTGGGTGAGGTGGCGCATGCCTGTAGTGCCAGCTACTCTGGAGGCTGAGGCTGGAGAGTTGCTTGAACCCAGGAGGCAGAGGTTGCAGTTAGCTGAGATCAGGCCACTGCACTCCAGCCTGGTGACAGAGTGAGATTTTGTCTCAAAAAAAAAAGAAAAGAAAAAGTTTAAAATCCTGAAAGCCAAATTCTGGGCAAGGGATTGGTGTGTTTTCAGTTGTACACAGCACAGTTGTATCATACTAGGTGGAACTATGACCTTGCTATTGTTGTTATTTGGAAATGAAGTATGGTTTAAGGAGATGCCTGTGGGTACCAAGTTGCCAAGGACAGATTTCTGGACTTAATTTTAGGTGTCAACTTGACTGGAAGAAGGAACACCTAGAAACCTGGTAAAGCACTGTGTTGGGTGTGTCTGTGAGGGTGTTTCCGGAGATGAGTGTGTGGGTCTGAGTGGGCAGGGAGGGTTAGGAGGGCTGTGGGGGAAAGATGTGCCCTCAGTGTTGGTGAGCACCGTCCGATCAGCTGGGAGCCCAGAGAGAACACAGCTGTCTCTCAGAGTTGTGACATTTTCTGCTGCTGACTTGGATGTCGGAAATTTTATTTTATTTTATTTTATTTATTTATTTATTTTGAGATGGAGCTTCGCCCTTGTTACCCAGGCTGGAGTGCAATGGCACAATCTCAGTTCACTGCAATCTCTGCCTCTCTGGTTCAAGGGATTCTCCTGCCTCAGCCTCCCGAGTAGCTGGGATTACAGGCATGTACCACCTAATTTTGCATTTTTAGTTGAGATGGGGTTTCTCCGTGTTGGTCAGGCTGGTCTCGAACTCCCAATCTCAGGTGATCTGCCTGCCTTGGCCTCCCAAAGTGCTGGGATTACAGGCATGAGCTGCCACGTCCAGCCGGAAATTTGACTCCACAAAAGTGCACTATCACAGTGTTGCCTTTGCGTGTATGCATTGTGTGTGTTATATGAAAACACTGAAACTTGCTCAATATATGAAGAGATGTCACTTTTGTTCACTGCGTTTGTGAAAGATAAAATTTCTCAAGATCTTGGCTCTTTGGGCAACTGCACAGGCAGTGGTGACCCATCGTGGATTTTGATTGATCTTGCCAAAGACTTAGGTTGTCTGTCACAGTATTCTGAATGACTGCAGTTATAAAACTGGGTGCATGCAATTACTCACGATAATGATATACATTTATATATTTCACTTTTTGACCTATTTCTTTAGGAATAGGGTTCATTTGCTCACAACTGTCACACTTATGTGATGGTCACTAGTATATCTGAGTGGTTATGCTTGTAAAAATATGTGTCATTATTGCCTATTTTATTGTATAATATGGCCTCTGAAGTGTTCTGTTGTGTTTTTATGTTTCTCAGATAAATCCCCTTCTACAAATGTAAATAAATATCTTTTAAAGAATTTTTAAATTATTTTTTCTAGAATTATATTTTCAGGATTTTGATCTGCTGAGATTTCAAACTTCAGGATGATGGTGTTTGAGGTGTGTCTTTTGGGATTATGATCAGCTCCCATCAGTAGCTTCCCCACCTTCAGTGTGACAACGAAAAATGTCCCCTGACATTGCCAGATGTCTCCTGGGAGGAAAAATTGTCCCCATTTGAGAACCACTGTTTTAAAATAAACACAACTTTAATTCTGACAGCTCCCCTAGAAAATGTGCTATCAGACAAGAAAATTATAAAGAAACAGAAGTAACTTCATGTAAGGGATGAACTCAGAGACTGCAGCTCTGGAGCAGAGAGGGAGGGCTCTGAATACCTGCAAGACTGCTAACCGGGCAGTTCATTCAATCTTCCTAAATCCCCGAGACAGGGACAGAACCCACGAAATGGGAATTAACACCATGGTATATTTTACTTTACAGTAGAGCACAGCACTTTCAATGAGCGTGCCAAGATTATAAAGCCTGTTTTTTGTTCTTTAAGATTCACATAGGGCAATGAATACAGGATACGTACCAACATAAAATACTTCTCGGCGTCAAAAGCTAAATTCTAAAATTTCATATCAAATATTTTTTAAAGCACTTTTGGGTCCCCACCACAATATATGTGATATTGCAAATCTGAGGTTATAACAGGTATTAGAACTAAAACAGAAATAATGAGAGACAAATAATTTCCAAGACCCATGATATCTGCGCCACCACACAGTGGCTGGAAAACAAAGGAACATGTATTGTCCCTTTCCATGTAATGCCTAACAAATACACATTTATATACAATGTTACAAGGACGTGCTTAGAGCTGGGAGGAGCGCTGCCATGCCTCTGTGCCTGGAGCCTTTGTGGTCTGTAGCTGCCTCCACCACACTCTGAGCAGGTGACTGAGTTAAGATTGTATCGTCTTATGTTTCTCATCCAGAAATTGAAATAATAATTATACTAACCTTAAAGTTTAAGGCAGCTTTAAATAAGAAACATTTGTAAACAGTAAATCATTATATAAAAGTTGGCAATTATTCAGTGGAGACTAATTGATCATTCAATAAATGCAGAAAAAGGAACACAGATATTCTCTGATCTTTTGTGTACTATGTGTAACTAAAATTTTTTTTTTTTTAACGTACCTATTTCTTTTTGTCAGGGAGCCTTTATTGCTAATTTCCAACCCCTGATGCTCATGAAATGATGTTAGAAATTGCTTCCAGTTGATTTTAGTGGTGGCTTTAAGTCCAAATCTGGATTTAAAAAATAACAACAAAAATATTACTTTAAACATTTTTTTCTGTGACACTCCATAGGTACTTAATGTTGAACTGAAAATAGCAGCAATGCATTTATATGAAGTTTCAAATATAATGTAAACAAAATCATTTAGTAAAATTGTACTATGAATTGATTTTTTAAAACGAAGGAAAAATCAAACTGGTATTAGATCTGCATGACTCTATATTGTTAATGGTAGCATACACTGAAGGAAGCATCTAAGGGATTTGATTAAAATTATAATGTCCATAAAATAATTCTTTCAAATTCATCATTTAAAGCACCTCTCTATTGTGGCAGGGAGGACAATGGCCTCCATGTGTCCACTCTCTCTAATCCTGAGCCTCTCTGAATCCATTCTCTGCCCCAGCAAAGGGACATGGTGGATGTGGTAAAGGGCAGACCTGGAGATGGAGAGACTCTCCTCGTTTACCCAGGTGGGCCCACCCTAATCCCATTGATTCTTGAGATTGGAAAGCTCTTCCTAGCTGCAGCCATAAAAAGACTTCAGGACAGTGGGCAGGGATAGGACGCTGGTGGCTTAGGACGACAAAGAAAGGGGCTGTAAACCAATACATGCAGGCGGCCTCTAGAAGTTGGAAAAAGCAAGAAAGGAATCTGCCTCAGATTACCCAGAAGGAACAAAGCCCTACTGACTCTTTGATTCCAGCCTAGTGAGACCCAGGCTGGGCTTCTAACCTAACGAACATTAGGAGAATACGTATGTTGTTTTAAGCCACTAGGCTTGTATACTTGGT
Source organism: Sapajus apella (assembly GCF_009761245.1). Taxonomy (NCBI): domain Eukaryota; kingdom Metazoa; phylum Chordata; class Mammalia; order Primates; family Cebidae; genus Sapajus; species Sapajus apella. The sequence goes on from NW_022437063.1 coordinate 1,023,080, forward strand.
TATGGCAGCAATAGAAAGTTTGTACAGATTAAAAGTCTTGTCAAGAATCATTAGTTAGAAAATTGTTCCAAAACTCATTTCCAAAGTGAATATGGTCCCATGATTCAGGGACCAATGATTTCAGAGTTACAAGATGCCCGCAGGAGCAACCTGATGTGAGCACAGGTTTCAGAAAGACCAGAGTGCAAGTCCCTGCTCCTGCACTTCCTACTGATGTGACGTCAGACACACTGCTCACTATGCTGATTCTGTATTCCTCTCATCTGTAACATGAGAAAAATACCACCTACTGGGAGCGTTGTGATAACGATGAGAGCTAATAGGTCAAAAAGCCTCTACTGCAGGCTGGAAAACCAGCAGTGTTCCCTCACATACACTCTCCTGCATCACATACACTGACCTTCTGTGACTTACAAACTAAGCCATACCTAGCCTTCCTTAGCAGGATGGCAAAAAGTAGTTTTGGCTTAGTTCCTTAGATAATCGATATGAGATCTCAAAGTGGGCATGAAGCAGATGGCCCTGTTTTGATCGCTAAAACTTAGTGGCTGAAAAGAACTGGTTAGACAAACAAATTATCTACATCTAAGGTATTCAAATATCCAGATAATAGTGGATAAAAGAGAGTGAATTTCAGGAGAAAATCTTTTGGGATGCTTGAGTCCCAGCCTCAGCACAAAAGAGAGAGGGAAGGATGCCTACTCCTCACCTGAAGGCTTGTGAAAAGAGCGGGTTCCACTCAGGGAGCTTGATTCCTGTCCCCTGCAATTGGGGGTGTGATGTATCGGTGCCTGATTCCCAGCTAGAAACCTTGCAGGTGAGAGCCAAGGGGGCTAGCCATTGGGAACAAAAAGGGGAGGGGAGTGGGTTGGTTGGCTTGCTACATCAGAGCCATCAGGGAAACAACTGCTGAGAGTTTCATGGGGATCAGCTGTGGGCCACGTGAGGGAGGGCACGTGCACGCACACACACACAGGGGCATCTGCGTCTTTGCCCAAGAAAGCCACCTGGAGAAATGAACAGGCTTTAACAGAGAAAGCTTGTTTTCTCTCTTCCCAGATTCCCAGGGGCCGAGAAGGAAATAGGCAATCAGTGGGGCCAGAGATGCATCTGCCTTCATCAAATGTGAAATCCAAAACCCATCAACAGCGCTCAGGAAAGCAAACACCTTTGAACACTTGATCGGCCCCAAGAACGCAGCTTCAAGCTCACGGCAATGCCAGTCAGGTGAGAACTTTTAGCCTCCCCTTTTGTTCCTCTCCTTCCTCTGCGCATTTCAATTCCTAGAGGAGGCAGAAACTTGGTTTACAAAATGAGGAAAGAGGAGAAGTGCAAAGTGGGGAAAGGGAGAAGCTGCCATCACACCGCCTTTATTCCTGCCTGCATCGGGCCCTAACGGGGAAGAAACACAATTCACGTTCAAATCAAGCTTACATCTCTGACGGCTGTGTGAGACTGGCTGTGGCATGACTACACTGAGGCTTTTTATATGATCTAAGACAAACCTGAAAAAGCAAGATCTGCTCACAGTTTTTATCCAGGAGCAAAAGAATTAATCCAACTGAGTAAATTTAAAGGGGCAGTGGGAAACAAAATTAAGTAGCCGTAAGATTACAGTCCATGAGTCTGCCCAGTTCTACCCAGCCAGATATCCATCCATTCCTACATCCGCATATACACCAAGCTTCACTTAAATTATTGCAACAATCTCCTAATGGGCTTCCATGTACCTACTCTGGCCTTCCTCCAATATATTTCCGTACCTCTACCAGCCTGACCTTTCAAAAACACAAATCCGATCAGATTGCTCTTGCTTAAAATCTGTCCACGACTCCCCCACTGCTCTCAAGATGAAAACAACACTCCTGAAACGTACAAGCCTGCATGGTGTGGCCGTGCTCACCTCCCCAGCCTCACTCCATGGCATGCTCCCTGGGCTGTTAGCTCCAGCCACACTGGTCTCTCCGTTCTTCCAAAGAGTTGTGCCCTAGATCCCTTATGCTTGTTGCTTCCTTTGCCAACTGCCACGTTGCTCATCTTACTTACTACCCACACTTGTCCAGTTAATTCTACTCCTCTTTCAGGTCTCAACACAATCACTGTTTCCTCAAGGAAGCCCTCCCTGATTTCCATAGCCAGTGCTATTTTCCCTCTTAGACTCTCTCATTACACCAAATATCCTTCCATTATGGCACTTATTATTTAAATATTATTATTACTATTGCAGCATCTAATACTTGTACAGCACTTTTGCTATGATTATGATTATGGCAGCTAATACTTGAAAAACGGCTATTACTTCTGCTGCTAGCATCATAGACATGGTCATGAGAGAGACACAGAGACTGATTAGTTGATTTTGTTAGGCACACACAGCCACATCTAAACAAGCAGAATGTGACTTTGGTTTCATGTACTACTAATCACATAAAAAATTCTTTTTTTCATCTTTCTGAGTCAAATTTCAGTCTTTCTTCACCAAAATTTAACAATTACATTGAAATGCTTTGTCAATATTATACATGTTCATCGTAATGTTCATCAAGTTAAAAATTAACTTTTTATAATGGAAACCGCAGCTGCTGTTAAAAACAAAATCAGCTTCTATATATTATGTTTAGGAAATTACCTCGCTCTGGGGAAAATATCAGAGATCTTTACTTAGTATCACATGCTAAAATAGATTTAAAAGAGGTCAAAAAGTTAAATGTAAAAACTATAGCTACAAAAAAAAAAGTAGAAAAAATCTAGGCATGTGCTTATCTGATACTTGAATAATTTTTTAAGCAAAACTTAAGAAATCTCAAATTTACTTATTTAATTACATCAAAATATAAGATTTTTGTATACCATAAACACAAAGCAAAATTTAAAAGCCAAACAACAGGTTAACAAAATTATAAATATATACAATAAATTGTTAAAGTTCTTAAAACATAAAGTGCTTATACAAATGAATAAGAAAAAATCTTGACTTCTTCCAGTAATGGTAAAATAAGATCCTCCTGCCCCAACCCTCCTGCAGATAATCACAATAAAATCTGGACATAATATCAAAAGCAGCTATTTGAAAGTACTGTGCCCACAGCAGGCAAAGTCTTGTGGGGGGAATGCATGCTAAGAGGAGAATTGTGGGGTGGGGGGAGTATTTTCAGTGCTTTTACCCTAGGATGAGGCACTGCAGCATGAGGGGTGGCAGAAATATCAGTTAAAAAAAAAAGTAGCCTTTATGGCCTGGAAAGCTAGAAGACTAATTCTAGCCCCTAGAGAGAAAGAAGAAATACTGGAAGAGAAAGAGCCAAAGAGGGATCCCCAAATTCTATCTAACTCACCATAATTCTTACTGGCTTCGAACCTCACCTGCTCAGAATATATACTCAAAATAGCTTAGCTAAACACCAAAGATTTGAACTGAGATCAGAGATGCCACCCGAGAAACAGAGTATGCAGTTTGAGTCCAATAAAATAATTATTGCCTACTAAAATAACAGAAAGAACCTTCACTAGAAAAATATAACTGAATTTAGAGTCTCCACAGTTTAACATTCCAAATGTCCAGGGTATATTACAAAAATATAGCACATAAGAACAACTGGAAACATGAAACCCATACTAAGGAGAAATTAAAATCAACTGAAATAACCCAAATATTGGCATTAACACACAAGATTTTAAAAGCAATTATTTTATTGAAGATAACTATCTTCAATAAAATAAATAAGTATATGCCCATAATAAGCCGAAGGATAGGACATCTCAGCAGAGAAATAGACATAATAAAAAGAACTAAATGGAAATTCTAGAAAAGAAACATATACTATCTGAAATCTTAAAAAAATTACTGAATAGACTTAATCAAATAATAGAGAAGATAGAGATAAGAGTGAGTGAACTTAAATATAGATCAACTGAACCCAACCAATATGAAGAATACAGAATATACACATATTTATAAAATGAATAGACTTAAAAACATGTTATATAATACTAGATGGTCTGACATACATGTACTTGGGGTCACAGAAGGAGAGGAGAGAGAATGGAACAAAAAAATATTTGAAGAAATAAAGGCCAAAATTTTGCCAAGTTTGACTAAAGATACACATTTCAGATTTAAGATACACAACAAACATCAAGCATAATATACATGAAAAAGGCCATGCAAAGGTACGTCATAGCTACAAAGCTGAAAGTCAAATTCGAATGCACCAAGAGAAAAGTGACTTATTAGACACAGGAAGATGCCAATTTAACAGAAGGTACTTCATTCGAAACAACACAAGTGAAAAGTTGTGGAACAATGACATAAAGTGCCAAAAGAAGGCAAAAAATTACTCAAAGATTTTTCATCAAGGAAAATATCCTTCAAAAATGAAGGAGAAATAAAGATATTTCTAAATATGATAAAACTAAGGGAATCTATCATCATCATTAGCACACCTAGACCTCAAAAAAGGAAGTTCTTCAGGCTGATGGAAAACGCTAGCAGATGAAGACCTTGACTCCTCCAAAAGGAATGAAAACAGTGTCAGAAATGGTAAATTTCTGGAAAAAAAATACAAAAGGCTTTCTTCTTCTTAATATCTTTTATAGATACTTAAAGGAAAAAATAATAACACACGCTAATGAAATATGTAACAGAGGTCAGTATCCGGTATTCATAGTAGTCCCACCTCATCCACAGTTCTGCTTTCCATGGTTTCAGCTACTCATAGTCAACCCAGGTCCAAAAATATTAAATGGAAAGTCCCAGAAATAAACAATTCATAAGCTTTAAATTGCACACCATTCTGAGTAGTGAGATGAAATCCCACTGTTCCATTCTACCCGGATGTGAATCACTCCTTTGTTTGGTGTGTCCACACTGCATACCCTACACACCTGTTAGTCATTCAGTAGCCATCTTGGTTGTCAGGTTAACTGTTATAACACTGCAGTGCTTGTGTTCAAGCAACCCTTGTTTACTTAGAAATGGCCCAAAGCAAAGAGTAATGATGCTGGCAATTTGAATATGCCAAAGAAGCTATAAAGTGCTTCCTTTAAGGGAAACAGTGAAAGTTCTTGACCTGATAAGAAAGGAAAAAAACCATGTTGTATGCTGAGGTTGTATTCAACAGTAAGAATAAATCTTCGTTCCATAAAATTATGAAGAAATAAGAAATTCATGCTAATTTAGCTGTCACACCTCAAACTGCGAAAATCTTGACACAGTATGTGGTAAGTGCTTGGTTTAAAAAGGCATTAAATTTGTGTGTGGAAGACATGAACAGAAACATATTCCAATTGACAACAATTGAGTTTGGTAGTATCTGTGGCTTCAGTCATTCACTGGGGGTCTTGGAATATATTCCCCATCAATAAGGGAGGACTACTTTATAAAGGACATAGGGCAGGATATAGGCCTATTTGATTGCACAGGTTCTTCATTTTATGTGAAGTGGTACAATATTTACTGCATGTAGCCTGGGAACAATTGGGGGTGTATATTACACTTCCCAGAGCAATCATCAAAAATTATGCAAAGCAGTATAACTAAGAAGACTATAAGAAAATTTAACTGGAATTCTAAAAAATATTCAAATAAGCTAAAAAGAAAATGAGAAAATGAACAAATAAACAGAAACAAAACAAAACAAAAAAAAAAACACCGGGGCAACGGGAAAAAAGGGAGACTCAAACCCAAATGTATCAATAATTACTTTAACTATTAAAGGAGTAAATATTTTAATAAAAGGTAGAGACTATCAGAATAGATTTATTTATAAAACAATATCCAAATTCATGCAGTCACAAGAGACACATTTAATGTAAAGACCCAGATAGGTTGAAAGTAAAAGGACACTATGTGGACCCATGTGATCAAGGTCAACACCAACAACGACAAGCCATGCTGACCCTATGTACAGTATGCTGTGATGAGAATGGCACTTTACCTCTGTGGTCTTTCTCCCCAGAACACATTACTCCAGTCTAATCAGCCAAATCACAACTGAGGGTCATTCTTTAAAATATTTGACCAGTAATCCTCAAAACTTGCAAGGTCATCAAAAAACAAGGAAATTTTAAGTAACTGTCACACTCAAGAGAACACTAAGGACACGTGATGACTACTAAGTGTTATGAGGCATCCAAGATGATATTCTGGAACAGAAAAAAAAAATCAGGAGAAAACTGAGGAACTATAAATAAATTACGGACTTTAATAATGATGTATCAATATTAGTTCATTAAATGTGAAAAAGGGACCATACTAATGGAAGATAAGAATAGGGAAACTGGGGTGGAGTACACTGAAATTCTCTGTACTGTCTTCACAATAGTTCCTTAAATGTAAAACTGTCATAAAATAAATAAGTTATTTTAAATAAGGGTAATGAAGGAATAGTATAAATAGCATTATGCCAATTTGACAATTAATTTGAAATGGATAATTCAAATACTGCCATCAACACACAGGATTTTAAAAGCAATAACTATAACTCTCCTCAATGAAATAAATAAAAATATTCCCACAATAAATCAAAAGACAGCAAAATCTCAGCAGAGAAAATGGACATGATAAAAAGAACTAAACAGAAATTCTAGAAGAGAAAAATATACTATCTGAAATAAAAAAATTACTGAATGGGCTTAACAAAAGAATGGAGAGGATAGAGAAAAGAGTGAGTTTCTTTAGATCAACTGAACCCAACCAATATGACTACAGAATACACATATATTTATAAAATGAAATGACTTAAAAACATGTTATATACTACTAGATGGTCTGATATAGACTTGGAGTCACAGAAGGAGAGGAGAGAAAGAATGGAAAAAACATTTGTTGAAAAATGCATATTACCAAAATGACCCAAGAAGAAAGAGAAATCTCAAATAATTCTGTATTAACTTTCTCAAATGAATTTATGATTTAAAATATTCCCCAAAAGCAAACTCCAGGCCTAACTGGCTTCTCAGGTGTATTCTATTAAACATTTAAAGAATATAAATAATGCCAGGCAGAAAGCAGAATTCAGGAAGGAAACATTTCCCAGCACATGTCCCCAGGTCAGTGTTACTCCGATCCCAAACTCAGACAAAGATTTTACAAGAAAAGGCATGTTATACAAACATTGCTCATTTAAAAAGATGAAAAAAAGTTAACAAAATTTAACAAATAGAATCAAGTAATATATGAAAATAATCATAATAATATATTATCACCAAGTGAGGTTTACTCCCAGGATGCAAGGTTGGCTTAACATTTGAAAATCAAGTAATGTAATTCACCATATTAATAGAATAATAAAGAAAAACTACATGCTCATTAGAATAGACACAGAAAAATCACTTGACAGAATTCAACATACTTGATAAACACTTTCAGCAAACAAGTAATAGAAAATTCCTTAAACTAATAAAGGACATCAACAACAGCAACAACAAAAACAATCCATGGCTAATATCACACTCAAACAAAATAAAAGGCATACAGATTGAAAAGAAAGATGCCAGCTTGCCTTTATTTTTAGGTGACATGACTATGTATTTAGAAAATCCTAGAAAATCTACAACAAAAGGACTAGAACTAATTAACTAGCAAATTTAATAAAGTCATGATATTTAAAGAAAATATACAAAAATCAATTGTATTTCTGATTATTAGCCATAAATAGTTGGAAAGTGAATTTTTTTAAAATTCCATGTACAGTTGCTTCAAAAAATAAAAACTTAGGAATAAATTTTAGACATTATATGTAAGATCTGAGCATTGTAAACAATAAAACTTGGACTAGGAAAAGTAAAGACCTAACTAACTAAATGGAAAGATGTACCATGTTTATGGAATGGAAAACTTAATATTGTTTAAGTGTTAAATGGCAATACTTTTTAATGTATTTATAATCCAAATCCTAGCAGGCTTTCAAAAAATATATACTGACAATTGATTTCAACATGACTATGTAGAAAGGCAAAGAACCTAGAATAGTCAAATGATTTTGAAAGAGAAAAACAAGTTTGGAGGACTCATACAATCTAATTTTAAGACTTAACTCTTTAGCTCCAGTAATCAAGAAAGTATGGTACTGATGTGAGAATATACTTGTAGAGACTAAAGAAATCCAGAAATATACTCACACTTATATGGTTAGTTGATTTTCAACAAAGGTGAAAAGTAATTCATTGGAGAAAAGGTTGCCTTTTCAACAAATGGTGCTGGAACAATTTGATATCTGCATGGAAACAGAATGAACCTTGACCCTTACCGTACACTATATACAAAAACTAGAAATGGACCCAAATGTAAAAGCTAAACTTTCTAAACTTCTAGTGGAAAACATAGGATTAAATCTTTGTGATATTAGATTAGGCAAAGATTTCTGAAAATAAATACCCCCAAAATATTACCCATAAAATTTTGTAAATGAACTTTCTCAAAATTAAAAATGTTTATATTTCAACAGAAAGAGTTAAGAAAATGAAAGAGCAAGACTGAGGGAAAATGTCTGAAAACACACAACTGATAAAATGCTTATACTCAGAGTATATAAAGAACTTTTACAAACCAGCAACAGGAAAATAACCTGATAAAAATGGACAAATGATTTGTACCATTACTTAACAAAAGAAGATATATGAATGGCCAATAATCACATAAAAAGAGGATCAATATCATTCATCATCAGAAAAAATGCAAATTTTAAACAGACTGAGATACCTCTACACACCTCTAGAACGGCTAAAATAAGACCGGCAATAGAAGTGTTGGTGAGAATGTGCCACACCTGGAATTATTACACACCACTGGTGGAATTGCAAGATGGTAATCACTTCAAAAAACAGTGACATAGTATCATAAATTTAAACATATACTCACCATGCAATCCAGCAATCTTATTACTAGACATGTACTCACAAGAAATGGAAACACATCCAGACAAAGACTTGTATATCAATAGTCATAGCAGTTACTTCCATAATGACCCCGAACTGAAAACAATCCATGCCTGTGTCTATCAGCTGGTGAATGTATAAACAAATTGTGGTATATCAATATTAAGGAGTATGACTCATCAATAAAAATTAATGGGATGTTGAGATATGCAACAACATAGATGAATCTTTAAAACACGGTAAGTCAAAGTGGTCAAACACAAAAGACTACCACTGTATGACTCCATTTATGATAACTCTCAGAAAAAGTAAACTTATAGTGTCAGTGACAGAGAGCAAGTCAATGGTTGCCGGAGGTGGGGGTCTCAGGAGGGGATTAATTACACAGGGCAAAAGCAAAATTTTAGGGTTATGAAGTGTTCTAAATCTTGACTACAGTGGTGCTTACATAAACAATTGCAAAAACCCATTAAACTATGCACTTAAGAATAAATTTATTTTATACAATTTATACCTCCATAAAGCTAGGATCAAAATTTTTAGACATAAAAATGGACAAAGGACATAAACAATTGTTGACAGAGGAAGTACAGGAAACTTTCAAACGCAAAAATATATGCAACCTCAATAGAAATCAAGGACATGTAAATCAAAACACAATGAAAAGCTGTGCTTTCACCTACCAAATCAGCCAGGGTGTTTAAATGGCAGTGTTCAATGCTGGCAAGAAGCACCCCTGTGAACTTCTGGCATAAGAATAAATTAACACTTTTCTGAAATGCATTTGAGCATTACGTAATGTAAACTTTAAAAATGTTCAAACTCTTTGATTCGAGGGTTAAGAAAACATCACTGAGCCATTAAAAATTAATTTCAAAGGTTTCTTTAATGACATGAAAAATGCTCCTGATATAATATTCTGTGAGAAAACAGAATGTAATTGATACCCCATATGGTCTCAACTATGTTAAGTATGTATGTGTGTGTGTACATGCATGCACAAAAGAAATTCTGGAAGAAAATATATCAAAATATTAATAGTAGCTATCTCTGGCTACTACAATTATGGTAGTTCATTTATGGTTTCCTTTATGGTCCAGTTTCCATGGCTTTTATAATCAGCATGAATAAACACAATTTTCTAAAAAAAAAAAAAAAAAAAAAAAAAAAAAAAACTCAGCAAGGTAATTTTGCTAAAAATCACATGAATATCCATCCTTAACCAAAGTCACAAACATAACAGCTGATTATTTTACTCCTAAAAGTGTCCCAGAAGCTCCTTTTATTGCCTCAGGCAGCAAGCAGCTATCCCTCTGGATTCTGACATTGGGAACCAAGTATCATTCTCAGTCCATCTTTCCCATCCTATGAATCCAGGTAGAGACGTCGCAGCATGTGACTTCATGCATGGAGAGGGCAGAAGAAACACACAGATCTGTTACACTGTTCCCAAAGAGCCTCTAACTAGTGTCAGAAGAGGCAGCAAAGAGTGACAGGGGCAGAGGGTATGATCACATCAGTCATAGGGACCCATGGGAATTCATGGTCTTTTGCCCAGGTCATAGACCCACAGTCCCGTAACTGAGGGGAAGTGTGGATATCTTTGAAGAACACCCTGCAATATAGCCATAGGTACATGCTGAGTCAGCTTCCCCAGAAAACTGCTGCTTGGTCATGGGCTTTCATGGTGGCAGAAATGGAGACAGTTTGTTGGTTTCAAAACATGGACTTCCTATCACTAAAGCTGAGCTGGCACTGCTCTGCCAAGTATCCAACCTGTCAACAGCAGAGGCCAACACTGAACAGTCAGCCAGACCCTTTCTCTGGGTGGACTTTGCAGGCAGCTGGTAAAGAATACGCTGGATCCCTGCCATCATGGAGGAGGGCAAGAGTAAAATTCAAAATTTGTGGGGATTTGTGTACATATACATCCCAGATTCAAATCGGCCTTCCTTGTCTAAAATGCTTCTGCCATTACTGTCATTTGTGGAGCCCTGGGATGCTGTATCCATCACCAAGATATCCCATGCAGCCTTTATCCAAGGAGCTCATTTGTTGGTGAAGAAGTTGTGACAATAGTCTCAGACCCACAAAATTCAACTGTCTTACCACATAGCCCATATCACCCAGCATAGGTGACATCATAGAATGGTTGTATACGTTGCTGATGACTCAATCACAGAATCGGCTAAGAGAAAATATCCTGTGGAGTTAGGGTACTGTGCTTCAGGATGCATTATGTGCCTTAATCCAGCTGTGGTAGCCCAATAAAGAGAACACAAAGGACTGAGGTCCCCGAGGAAAGCTGGGTAACTCACCAGGTGAACAATGCTGCCCAGCAAAGATGCTGACAGAGAATGGGAGACATAGAACAGACAGCGGAGGAAGGGCATTATAATGATCAACATAGATCTCATGACCAGCTACAATTACATGAGTTTAAGCAGCTCAACTGTATGTGGTTTCTGTTTTCCTATTCCCCCCACTGCCTTATACAAAAAGCACAGATTAAAAGCATTTTAGATTCTGGGTAGGGGCACAACAGGATTGACATCTCCCTGGAATAATATGGCAGCTGGCAGGACTTTGAACAGCTCCTCTTTGGAGAATACAAGGTTTTCATCCCTAAAAAGATGCTGAGGCTTGAATGGGTTGACAGCACTGGATATTCGTCATCTGTTAATCTAGATCCACTTTTTGCTCTTATCTACTCTGCATGACACCCAGGTGGGCTGCTTTAACTGGACTCTCATGCTCCTGGCTTTTGGCTGGTTTTGGCCAGCGTGAGGCGCCAGCAGGAAACTGGAAGGTGAGAGGAGAAAGAAGGTGAACTATTTATTCCCCTGGTTCTTGCCCTGCTGGGCAGCAGCTTGGCAATGGTCGTGGTCTTCTCCCTAACACCTCATCTCCTGAGGGCAACCCTGCCCTCGTGCATTTCAGTAACTGCTCCCTCTCTTGCCCCTTCAGGTCTACAAGGGATCATGGCTTCCCCCTGCTTGTATCCCTGAGATGCTTCCTCAACTGACCTTACTTGAACCTGCCTTCACGTGGGTAAAAGATCCTTAAAAAAACTCACATCAGTCACTCTTCTTAGTGTGCCATCTGCTTTCTGCCTGGACTCTGACCAATGTATGTCCAAATTAAGAAGACCTCCATCAGGATACAGAATGATTCCATCACCCCCAACACGTCCTTGTGTTTCTCCTTTGGAGTCACACCCTCCCTTAACCCATATCCCTGTTAACTACTGACATTTTCTCCATCTCTGCTGTTGTGCCTTTTCCAAAATGTCATATAAATAGAAGAGATCCTAAACACGTGGGTTACCAAGGTTTCAGTAATAACTGAAAATACGTCCCAGAGTTTTGCTTCTACACTTTACATGATTTAGGCTAAACGGCTTATTTTTTCTGTTTGCATAGTTTCTGCCAGGCTACTAATGTTACCAGCATGAATGGGAAAATTCTCAACAGGAGATGTTTGTGAGTTAAGACCTGCTCACATGATAGATTGACAATGTATGGTCTCTGGTGAACATGCAAGTTACAAGTTATAGCATTCATTTATTTCATCATTCCAACTCTTCCTTAAACCTCATCATATTTAAACACAGGTTTTATTTTTAACAGATCTATTTTATATGAAAAGCTAGGCAACATTGAAAAGCATAGCATGTTAGTCAAAGGGTCAAGTTAGCAGTTCAATTAAAGTCTACCCTTTTATTAAGAAAACGCTACACACATGCACACCCCACATGCATACACACATGGAAAACAGCTTTTAAAGTCTAAAATATTATTTGGATCCAGATTTTTATGTCTCATTACCAAGTTGTTAGGGTTTTACATTTACGCCCCAAATATTGCATATTTTTAAAATATCAAGCTCAAAAATATATGTTTTTCTGTACTGTCCATTCTTAAATTGGATGGTAAGAATAGGCACTCTCAAATCCTTTTGTTGGGCATGAAATTTTAGATTTTATTTTACCTCCTTCTTTACTCTTTCTTGGTATTATTTGCCTTTAGGAAAAAAACTCATAGCATATATTTTAATTGTACTTAAGTTAAAATGCAGTAAGCATGACTTTTTCTCTTGGTTTACAGTTATATGAGTTTAACACATGCATGGATTCATGCAGATTCCTACACTCAGGAGACAGAACAGACCCCTCTCCCCACACCTGTGGAGACGCACCTTCCCTCACCCCTGACCCTGGCAAATCAATGGCCTTTTCTCCACCCTTACTTTTTTGCCTGTTCCGGAATTTCTTGCAAATAGAATTCTACTGTAGCAACCTTGAGACTGGTTTCTTTGACTTAGCATGATGTCTTTGATGAGATTCATCCATGTTATGCATATCAACACAGCTTATTCCTTTTTATTGATGAGAAATAATTTTATTGCATAGCTTTACAATTTGTTTATTAATTTATCCACTGAGTTACATTTGAGTTTTTCCAGTTTGAGGTGATTATGAACAGAGCTACTGGGAATATTTGTGCATGGGTTTTTTAATCAACTCTAATTTTTTTTTAAATAGAAAGCATGACATTTAATAAAAGAGTCTATCTCAATAAAAGATAGACTCATCCTGGTAAATCAACAAAATATGAAACCTAAATCTAGAAGATGACTGAATGTTTTTTGTGATCCTCTCAGTGCCTCTTCTGGTAATACCAGGTGTTCTGACTCCACCACTTTCTCCCTGTGGCTTGAGAGGGTGGCAAAAGAAAGAGAAACACAGGGCTACCCAGGGGCCAGGGCAACCCCCAGTACCACTCACTGCCCAGCACTATTCCCCTCCTCAAATTTAGTGTTCTTAGTCCAGTATTTCATGGTAGAATTTAGCAGATTCTCCCTTCTTAGGAGATGACATTATTAGTCATAAGTCCTTAACAATCACTATCTAAACTCAAGAAATAGGTTAGAAACAAACAGCTCTCACAGTATGAGGAACCTCAATGTTCTCTGTAAAAATACAAAACAACATTAAGAAGGCAACTGGATGGACCACTGTAGACAGAACATTGTACCCAAACACCCATGTGCAGTAGAAATTTAGATTGATGGAACAGAATAAAAAAATACAAATTGGACCAAATTATTGATAAGAATTTAATATATGGCAAAACAGATACTAAAAACAATGGAGGAAAGAACATATAATTTAACAAATAATGGTAGGATAATAGATTATCTATTTGGAATATTTTTAAAAATTTGGATACCTGCCTTATATTAGGATAAGTGTCTTGTTTTGTTTTAAACAATAAGAAACACAAGCAGAGTCACAGATTTTTTATCAAGCCTGGGTAAGAATGATGAATTTACAGATCTTAAGCAATAAAAGACATTCAGAGGAAGATTCATGTATTTGATTATGTTAAAATGTAAACTTCAAAACAGTGAGGTATCATACAATGAAAGAGAAATAACAGACTAAGAAAAATAGCTGCATTACTTATGACAGAAAAGGGTTACCTTTTAATAATTATCTAATTATTTAAAAATATTAAACAAAATGTGATGAAATTAACCATTGGGGGGCCACTAATCAATTAAGACATGAAGAGAAGAGGAGACCCAGTCAGTGCTCAGGTACCTGGAAAGGTCCAGCCTCCGACACTCCCAGAAACAGAAATTAAAACAATCACAAGGCACTACTTTACACCTCATAAGTTATCAATATTTTAAAACAGTGTTAATATTCAATGCTGGGAAGAATATGAAAGTAGAACACTCACACAATGTTGACGGCAATGTGAATCACTACTCTTTCGAGAGAACAATTTGGCAGTCCTTATAAAAAACAACAAGAGTGAGAGGTGAAGTCAGAAAGACGACAGAATAGTGGGTCCCAGGCTTCACTAATCCCTCACAGCAAGTTCAACTAGCGAACGTTCACGGACAAGAACACCTTGGTGGAAACACCCCAAACTGGAAATAGGCCTGAATCACCTGTGTGGTTCATGGAAGAAAATAAAAACCACATGAAAAGGGCAGAAGAAATGGTCCTGTTTTAACCACATTCCCCCAAGTCTTTCCCAGACATATAAAAGCTAAGGAAATTCATCACTACTAGGCCCGCCTCAGACTATGGTAAGTATAAAATTTCTATGCAAGCCTCATGGTAACAACAAAACAAAAATCTATAGTTGATGCACAAAACAAAAATAGAAAGCATACCATTACAGAAAACCATCAAACCACAAAGGAAGATAGCAAGAGAGGAAGGAAGAAACAAAGGGCCTACAAAACAACCAGAACACAATTAACAAAATGGTAGTAGTACGTCCTTCCCTATCAATAATTACTAAGTATATAAATGGATTAAATTCTTTAATAAAAAGACACAGAGTGACTGAATGGATTTTAAAAAGACTGACCCAACTCTGTGCTGCCCACAGATCTGCCTCACTTTTAAGGACATACACAGACTGAAAGTAAAGGGATAAAAAAAGATATTCCATGCAAATGGAAACAAGAAAGAAAGGATAGTTATACTTACATCAGACAAAATAGACTTCAAGGCAAACACTGTAAAAAGAAACAACGGACATTATATAATGATAAAGAAACCAACTCATTGAGATAATTTAACAATTATAAATTTATATGCATCTAACATTGGAGCACCTAAATATGTAAAGCAAATATTAAAGGATATGAAGGTAGGAACAGATTGCAATATAATAATAGCAGGGGATTTCAATATCCCACTTTCAATAATAGATCATCTAGACAGAAAATTAATAAGGAAACACTGGACTTGAACAACACTTTAGACCAAGGGGATCTAATAAATATACAGAACGTTCTCTCTCACAGCAACAGAATATACATTCATCTCAAGCGCACATAGAACTTTCTCCAGATAGATCAGACAGTAGGCCACAAGACAAGTCTTGGCACATTTAAGAAGACTAAAATCACATCAAGTAACTTTTCTGACCACAATGATATAAAAGTAGAAATCAATAACAGGGAATTTTGGGGAAAAAAATCACAAATACATAGAAATTAAACACTATGCTCCTGAACAACCAATAGATAACAAACAATAAACAATATAGAAATGAAGAAATTTTAAAATATCTTGAGACAAACGAAAGTGGAAGCACACTATGCTAAAATATGTGGGATGCAACAAACGCAATTCTAAGAGGAAAGTTGACACCAATAAATGCCTACACCAAAAAAGAAGATTCCAAATAAACAATTGAAACTTATGCCTCAAGGAAACAGAAAAAAGGAGCCAACTGAGCCAGTGTCAGCAGAAGGAAAGAAGGAAAGATCAAAGTGGAAATAAGATAAATAGAGACTAGAAAAACAAAAGATCAACGAAGCTAAGGGTTTGTTTCTGGAAAAGATAAACAAAATAAATCTTTAGCTAGACTAAGAAAATAAATAAGAGGAGATATTATAACTGATACCACAGAAATACAAAGGATCGTGAGACTATTATGAAAAATTATATGCCAAAAAATTGAATAACCTAGAATAAATTTCTAGACATATACAACCTTCCAAGTCAGAATCACGAAGAAATGGAAAATGTTTTTTAATTGCCAACTTGGCTCCAGGCACACTGGCTTCTGCCAGTCCCAGAATACACCACGATGGGCAGTCCTTGGAGCCAGGGACCTGCTCCTGGGAGGCTCCTCCCACAGTTCTTCCTGTGGCTGCTCCTGCTGCCTCTCACCTTTTCATAGAGGACTTTAGACTTTATAAGTTTAGAACATGTGAAAATTTTAAGGAAAACCACTATGAGAATTGACATAAGATATTTAAGTCTTAAAGTGGAAGGAAAAAAAAAGAGCGATTAAAAAACTAAAAAAAAAAACAACCTCAAAAAAGCAGTGGCTCACGCTTGTAATCCCAGCACTTTGGGAGGCTGAGGTGGGCAGATCACCTGAGGTCAGGAGTTTGAGACAGCCTGGCCAACATGGTGAAACTCCATCTCTACTGAAAATACAAAAATTCGCTGGGCGTGGTGGTGCATGCCTGTAATCCCAGCTACCTGGGAGGCTGAGGCAGGAGAAAACTGCTTGAACACAGGAGGCGGAGGCTGCGTTGAGCTGAGATCACACCACTCTACTCCAGCTGGGTGGCAGAGTGAAACCCCGTCTCTACTAAAAATACAAAACATTAGCTAGGTATGGTGGTGCGTGCCTGTAATCCCAGCTACTCAGGAGGCTGAGGCAGGAGAATTGCCTGAACCCAGGAGGCGGAGGTTGCAGTGAGCCAAGACAGCGCCATTGCACTCCAGCCTGGGTAACAAGAGTGAAATTCTGTCTCAAAAAAAAAAAAGCAAATATGTTAATTTTGGAATTTTAAGAAATATAGATACATGCTATTTAATAAGAAATACCTAAAATATCACAATAAGAGAGTATAAAATTGGAAAAAGATATACCTGAAAAATACTAATTAAAATAAAACTTATAATTCAATAGCAGATAAGGTAGACCACAAAAAGGCATTCATAGGGATGAAAGGGCTCTGATATAATAGTAAAGGGAATAGTTGACCAGGAAGATATGACAAATCTGTGCTTCCAGATATGTATATCAGGAGAATTGTATATAATACAGAATTCATGATATCAGCACTTGAGTGTTCACTCTGCTATGGTTTCCTGTAACCCATCTCACTGGGAATTTTGGGTGAATGCCAAAAAGACTCAGATATCCCTATATCCCTGGCTAGAACAAGCTATGAGAACACCCTAGCTCTGGTCACCCTCAGCCCCCAAAACACACATTCTATGCACCCATCATATTCTTCAGAGATGTCATCACTCTGGCAAGCCCCTCTGGCTTGGGATGATTTGTTATTATTTCTTCTTTTTATGAGACAGATTCTCACTCTGTTGCCCAGGCTAGACGGTAGTGGTGCAATCTCAGCTCACCGCAACCTCCACCTCCTGGGTTCAAGCAATTCTCCTGCCTCAGCCTACTGAGCAGCTGGGATCATAGGCGCTCACCACCATGCCCGGCTAATTTTTGTATTTTTAGTAGAGATGCGGTTTCACCATATTGGCCAGACTGATCTCAAACTCCTGACCTCAGGTGATCCACCCACCTTGGCCTCCCAAAATACTGGGATTACAAGCATGAGCCACTGTGCCCGGCCGTATTTCTTCATTTTTAGCACCTACCACCATGTCTGACAGAGAAAGGCACTCAACAAATGTTAGCTGAATGACACTGTAAGCATCTATTACAATTATAATTCAGAGGACTATGAAACCAATATGAAAAAATGTCTATAATATGCATTTCTATTTTTAAAAACACAATATAAAACTGTAATGCACTGCGATTACAAATATGCAGATTATATATGTATGTGAATACAAAAATGGAAGAGAATGTGGAACAATGGAAACAGTAAATTTGTTAGGTAAGGTGGATGGTGACTATCTGCTTTTAATTTTTATTATTGCTATTATTATTTGCATAATTTTGAAAATGAGATAAGAAGAAACAGCTGCATACATTTTAGCAATCCAAGAAAGTGATTCCTGAAAAATGTCACCATGTATAGACTGAACAAAGGAGCTGTTTTCTGAGCCACAGAAATACTGGCTCCTAAGGCCAGTCTTTTAGAGGGAAAACTGCTTTCCCTCTAAAACCACAGTATTAGTATACGGTGATTCTCTCTGGATATATAGGGAGCTGGCAAGGAAAGTAGGGTGCTGCAGGGAATGGATCCAGCTGCTGTAGCTTCATGCTGCATTTTCCATCCCCTTCTCTCATGCCTCCTTTCTAGGGAACCCCCCACAGCACCCATCAATTACCCAGAGTGTGATAGGACAATCTTTCCATTAGCTTCTACTCTATTTCCCCCAAGAAAGGTTCTCTGTCTTATCTGAACAGAAGACGAGGTAAAGAGAATATTCCTAACCCAGACTGAGGTATACATATACCATTTTAAATGGAAAAGAACAGGGATCCTTGGAGAAATGGCTCACACCAGGTCCCAGGCAAGGGACATACAAGATGAGCCTGGAACGTTTGTCGTACCAGAAAGCAAGAAAGCTGTCAAAGACTATCAGATCACATCAACAGGATGTCAGAGCTGATGCGAAAATGCTCCCCACTGGCCAAGATGGAACAAACGCGATATCAATATAATAGCTATCATGAATTGAGACATAAATATGTTTAAAGTCATGGGTTCATAATAATTATTAAGAAAAAAATAATTAAGAAAAAAACCCACTCATTGCTTACTTATGGAGGATGCTAGGGAACCAGTTCATTATTCTGGAAAGTAGGAAATGCAGAGAAAGAATCAAGGATGTCCTGCCTTTTTTTTTTTTTTTTTCCTTTGAGACAGTCTCACTGTCGCCTAGGCTGGAGTGCAGTGGCACAATCTTGGCTCACTGCAACCTCCACCTCCTGGGTTCAGGCAATTCTCTGCCTCAGCCTCCCGAGTAGCTGGGATTACAGGCACCCACCACCCCGCCAGACTAATTTTTGTATTTTTAGTAGAGCCAGGGTTTCACCATCTTGGCCAGGCTGGTCGTGAATTCCTGACCTCATGATCCACCTGCCTCAGCCACCCAAAGTGCTAGGATTACAGGCATGAGCCACCACACCCGGTCACCTGTCCTGCCTTTCTTATACTAACTGTGTCTTGTTACCACATAGTTGGAGAGGGGAAGTCATTACTATAGAAGTCCTTTAACTAATAAGAGAAGAAGAAATGATAGGCATAGAATATCAACATTTTATAATCTCTAGTGAATTAATGGATCTAGGTATGATCAACAATTTTTGATAAGATCATGAAAAGAGAGACAGTCAATATATATTTGCCACCACCTATGAAGTATTTTGCCCCCCCCCAAAAAAAGGAACATGGGTCTGTACATCTATATCTAACCATCAATTTAGGGTTGGAAGTTAGGGGTGGGAGACAGGGAAACAGGTTAAATGTCACTGCAGGTTACAAGCAGTCAAATTCAGATTGTAAGAAAGCCCCCGTAACAATCCAAATTACTTCTAAAATTAAGACATGGGGAGAGGGCTAGAGTTCAAAAGAGAATCGTGATAAATCAATTGTAGCTGCAGACTTCATTTGGATCCTGATTTAAATACATTTAAATTACAAAATAAAACATGGGGTAAGCCGTTAGATTTGAACCTTGACTGGATATTTATTAATATGATTGATATCTCTGTTAGAGGTGAAAACTGTATTTTCACCTTGTTTCTAAAAAGAGTTCTTATCTTTTAGAGAGAGAGGGAAATATGGTGTCTGGTATTTGTTTCAGAAATATCTGGGGTTGAAGAAAATGAGCAGGAATACAAATGAAATGATTGGCCAAGATTTGACCCTTGTTGAAGCTGGGTAGTGGGTACATTTGTGGATACACAATATTATTCTTTTTACCTCTGTATATGTTTTAAATTTTCAATAATAAAAAGTCTAAAACATTAATAAAAAATAAACAAAGCTGTTCCTTATTCTCACAGTTGATGTTTGGGTAAAAAATGTCAAGGAAACAATGAGACTCTTACCTTTTCATTAACTGGATAAAAATTCTTCTTGGTAACTGGTATACAAAGGTGTCGAGGACAATCTTTAGGTAATTAAAAGACACATAGCCACTTTTACAGGGGTCCCCTGCACTGAGGGCCTTTTCAATCTTTTCATAGGACTTCGAAAGCTGCAATAAATTAAAATTAGAGCGTGGCATTCGTAAAAATCAACTTCATGGAGCTATTCAACCATTTTATTTTTACCAAAAATCTCTTCACATTTTTCTCTCCAAAAACTGATCAAAAAGGTTACTATGGCATGTACTGAACTTCAAATGTTTAATTGATGAGCTCACTACAAAACAGTATTCACAGTCATAGCTACTCAAGTGACAAGGCAGACAAATTTCCCAGGGAAAAACAGCACATAGAATAGCTCCACCTCACATTTCAGAGCTAAAAATACTTGGTGGATCTGCCAGTTTGATGCATCTTCCTTAATATACTTGCAAGCCTTTCCCTACTGTGAGCCCACGCTATGCTTCTCCTGATTAAGACAGGCAAATCAAACAAAAAAGCTGGTAATATTTTATTAAAAATAGAAGTAGCTTTTTTCCTTTTTATAGTAAGGAAAATTATTAATGTAAGGACTGCATAAACAGAATATACATTGGACATTCCTTTCATCATTCTTTTCTTTTTTTAATGAGGAATTACAAAGGAGCTCGGTAAATGAGCTTTGCTTATGGGACTCCTAAAATGCAGTAACGTAGGTTAACCACCGATTTTTACAAGACTCGTAAAAATACTGTGAAGATGGGTTTTACTTCCAAAGGTTTTCCTACTGTTTATTATTGAGTAATAACAATATCCTCCAATATTTTCAATTATCCCACTTTGTCTGAGTTTAATTTTTTCCTGCTAACTGGGATAAGAAGATAAACAAAATTACCACCAACTTGGTGTAAAACATCACTTTCTAAAAAAATCTGCTGGAGCATGGAAATATATGTACAAGAATCTTGATCCACTAAAGGAATAAGAAGCAGAATCACTAGATTTCCCTTTGTTTTCATTGTTACTGTTTATATATAAAGTAGAAGCCTTTTTTTTTAATGCAAGCAATTCAGCAAAGTATAAAAAAGGAAATAAAAACACGTGGTAGTCTCCCCTTCATATACCAGCGCTCTTGATGGAAAAGCCAAAGGTACATCCATTTTCTACCTTCATATGTTTAATTTTTATAAATGTTTTCCTTGATCTTCAATCCAAATGAGATCCCTGTTGTTATTCTCTCTCATAACAGCCTAGTCTTTCTCATCATACCACTAAAAAAAAAAACTGTCTTCATGACTTTTTACTTGTTTAATAACTCTCTCCCTGATATAAGGTACGTAATGTGATCTCTATACAAGCAGAGATTGTATTCGTTTTCTTCACAAATAATTACCTAGGATGAAGCACAACGTTGGCATGCGGTAGGCACTCGATAAATATTTATTAAAAGTGGATATATTTTTATTAAAAATGTTCTAAACAAAAGTTATAAAATACAAAAATCTGTTCAACACATTAGTAACAAATGAAATAAACAGAAGTTATAGCTGAGATAGCATTTCATCTGCATCAAACTGGCAGAAATGTAAAAGCTTCACAGTATCAAGTGCCGGGGGCACGTTGAATGGCAGGAGTGCCCACGTGCTTCTAGTGGGAGTGTAAATCGATATGGTGGTAAGCAATAGGGTACCACCCATTGAGCCTGAAGGGCATGTCTACAACCCAGCTTACAACTCCACTCCTAGGTGTAATTCCCAGAGAAGCCTTGGCACCTGTGGACCAGAAGCTAAGTTTACAACCACTTATGGTGGCATTGTTTGGATTGGCATAAAACAGGAAGCAATCCAAATGTCCATCCATAGAAGAATGTATAACTTGTGAAATATTTAGACAATTGAAACTGTACAGCAGTGAAAATGATAATACAACAGTACTCATAAGATGAGTGAATCTCATCCTGAGCATAAACAGAATGAAAATAAATGGTTCTGCAACTATGCAAACATATGATGGGAAAAAAGAGAAAGAAGGATCAGGCAACGACAAAGAACTCAGCAAAGAGGAAGACAGAATATAAAAAAGTATGGACACACGCTCTGGAAAAATTTCACGTCACAAAAAGGAACTAAATTAAAAAATCAATTAAGTAAAAGAAAATCTTGAAAATGATTAGCAATTTTCATTGAGAAGGGATATTTCAAAGTTAAGAAAATAGAAAACAAAAATAGCATAATTACAGAAACCAATAAATTAGAAACAGCAAGAATAAGAGGCAAGGATGATGAGATGCAAATTAGTATTAAAGGAGTGGTGTCGAAGAACCTCAGCGAAGGCAGAAGAAAGGGACAACAGAATTAAATCAACTTGAGAGAAGATGACACCTCTCAAGGAGCGGCAAAGATGATCCAATATATGGATAACAGGGGCTACTGTAGAAGGAAGGAAGGACAGAAGGAGGAAGGGAGAGAGAGGAGATGACTTTAGTACTGCGACACAGGACGTTTTCCTAAAATAAAGGAAGAACCGAATCTGTACATCACACTGTGTTTCAGGAAAGTTTGTCAAAATGCTCCATGCTGAGATATAGCTTGGTTTCGCTTTGTTGATTTCAAGGATAAAAAAAAAATAATTCAGGAATCCAGGTGAAAAAAGAAATCACCTACAAGGGGTAAAGAAATCCAGTTGACCCCAGGTTATTTTCACAGCAACATCCAATGCTGGAAGACAATGGAAAAAATATTTACAACATTACAAGGAAAAGAAAGCATGATGGAAGGATTATAGCCGGCCAAGTTGCTGTTCAAATATAAAAGCAAAAGGCACATAGTTTCAAATATGAAAAAAAAAAAAAAGAAAACAAAGGGAATAAAGCACCCGGGAGCCTTTCTTAAGGAAATTACTTGACAATGAAATCCAGCCAACCAAAAAATACATCAAAATAAAGAACTCTGAGAGGGATAAACTGTGATCAGCGCTGCACTATCGTGATGCACATTAAATTCATGCAAATATAAAACAAAGTCAAAACAACAGGAGGAATTATGGCAACTGAACAGAATATAAATATTATAAACTCAGCTAAGGACAAACTATAAACAGCAAAAATGGTGAGGTGGGAGGGAGGCGTAGGAAGAAACAAGTGCCCATCACTTCGAGTCTCACAGCAGAAAGCCAGCCCAAACTGTCTGAAATGGAAACATCCTTCAAAAACATAGTTTCTCTAGCTCTTAATAGCTTTTTAAATCTCTTTTCTCGTCTTAAAGTCCCTTTAGGGACCTAACATGTCTTGCGGGAAAGAAATGTTCCTCCAGGGTTCAGAAGAGTCTCCGGTTTCCCTCGAGGACACTGCTGCAGGGTTAAGGGCAGGGACTGTGTACCCTGCACTGTGTGGGCTGTTTACACTCGGCCCCAGGACTTAGCTGGACTCATTTAACCTATTCATGCCTCAGTGTCCTCAGCTGGGATGATCACAGTGCCCCGCCCATGGGGTTGCTGTGAAGGCTGAACAGACCAGCAAGAAAGCACTGCCTGGCACAGGGAAAGCCTCATAAAAGGGTTAATTATGATGATGATGGTGACATTTCCTTTGCTTCTGGTAAATCCAAGGAAATTTAAATGAAATATGTTTTATTTTTAAAAAGGAGTATGATCTTCTTCTTATAAAATTATTTCTATCTATGTCTCCACCTACCCACTGATACAGCCATCCTTCCATATACGAATAAAGAGAGGCCTAGAATTATGTTCACCAAATGTTGCCTTTGATTCTTTCTGGGTGGTGGATTGTAAAGAGTTTATTACTTTCTTCTCTGTACTTTTTAGAATTGCTTACATTTTTGGTAATGGTCATGTTTTTATGAAAACAAGTCATTAGCAACAACTATAGAAAACAAAGTTAACCAAATTACCCACAAATATGACAGTGCTCACTTCTCTAATGCCCTTATCGACACTGGCTTTGTTAGTTTTTCTACATCCTTCTATTGAACATTTTATATTAATAACATGTAAAAGTCTGATGAATGTTAAGAGTTATTCATCTTTCATTTATGTTGCACATATTTTGCCAAGTTTATCATATATTTATACAAAGTTTTGCTGTATAAAGGATTTTTCATTTTTCTGAAGTTAAATTTTATCAGTCTTTTTATTTAAGGTTTTTGGGCTTTACTTCATGCTTACAAGAGATTCTAAATTTCAAGATTAGCAAATGTTTACCCCCATTGCTTAAATTTAAATCGTTGATGCAGACAGAATTAATTTTTGGTGAAGAGTGGAAGGTTATAAACTTCATTCCCCAAAATGGCTGGATAGCAAATTACCTCAGTAATAATTACCAAATAAGCCTCTCTCACTACACTTTATTGAAACGCTTCACAACACAGGCTAAGTTCACATATAAAGAGTGGTTGATTAGCCAACTATCCTTTCCAATCAATTTGAATGTCCACTGCAACACCAATGCCATATTGTGTTAATTATTATGCCTTTATAAAATATTTTATATGTGTAGAATAAGTCATCTATTTTAATTTTGCAAAAGAAAAAATATATATGCTGATATAGGGAGAACAGGTATTAAGACCAAATCTTCCAATCCAAGAATCAGAAAAGACTCTTTACTTATTAATTTTTTCCTTTATGTTACTCAATAAAGTTGCTTTATTTCTTTATATGTCTTATTAGGGTTAGCATGTGAGTGAGTAGCATAAAAGATGCACTTAAAAATTAATTTCACATCACTATCACTATTATCAATGATCATGTATTGCTGTTATTAGGAGGTGCAGGGGGTCTCAGCATTGGAGGAGACATAGGTAGGATCCAAACAAATTTTAGAAATAATGCCTAAATCTAACGCTTTTCCATAGTTATCCATGTTGCTGTGTTTAGCCTGTAGATAACTGTGGCTTAGGAAAAACATCTTACTTCTAGACAAAAGTTCCTCTCAATTTCATCCAAGGAGTAGTTTCTCCAGATATCTTCAGATGATGCAGAACTGAGCAAACACTCCTTTTTGGAATTTTTGGCTTGTTGATCCTCCAATGAGACCTCTATTAAAACAAAATAGCTTCAGCTTATCAACATTGTCAACGGTTAAACATTTAAATATTGTTCCCTTTTGATCATCACCTGTTTGGTAAAAAATTAACCAAGAAAATGATGAACCATCTGATTTATGGTACTGAAATAACTGGCTAAACATTTTGGAAAAAATTAAAGTAATCATCTACTTACTATCTTACTCTAGGATAAACACTATAGAGAGTGAAATGTATACTAAATAGAATAATACAATCAGAAAAATAGAAGAAAATTAAGATGACTATTACATACTACGTAATATTTATGTGAGAAAGCCTTGCCAAGGAAAACACTAAAGCCAGAATTTATTTAAATGAAGGATAAGTCTGACAACATAAATACTTGATTTCTGTTTGGTTAAAAAAAAAAAAAAGCCACAAGTAACAGTGAAAAAATAATGAGTGGAGAAGAATTATTTTTAATACAAATGAGAAATACAGGTTAATTTTAATAATATATGAGTGGCTCTTACGAATCAATAAAATAAACATCCAACAGAACAGCAGACTAAGGTTATAGACAGGTAATTCACATGAAAAGAATTATAAAACATCCAATAAATGAATGTACTATTCAGGCTCATTGATACTTTTTAAAGTCTAATTAAAACAAGTTAACATTTTTTTTCTACTTGTCAAATAGGCAAGGAGTAAAGAGAATAATAAGAAGTTGTTCTGGCTTATGTATAAAAAATAGTACTTGAATATGCTTAAATCCCTTTCTAGAGCTTTGTACGCGCAGAATAATAGGGCCACTCATCAAATTCACATGGATAAGGATATTTTCTGTACTTTTCTTTATAAGAGAAAAAAAACTGAAACACTGTAAATGCCCATTCATAGAAGATGAATTTTGTAAATTAATGATTCATCAAGCCTATAAAATACTACAAAGGCTTTCAAAACAAAGATACATGTTTAAACTAACGGATGGTGGAAAATGTTCCTTGCTATATATTGTTTCATTATTTTAAAGGGATAATTAGCATAATTTCATTTTAACACCTATTTTGTATATCTTTCCATCCATCCATCCACATAAGCATCAGAAACAAAATCCGAGAGGATACTACACGAAAAAGAATACAGTGGTAGGATTCAGGTCGTAGAATTATATGGAATCGTTATTTAGTGTTTTTGTGTTTTCTGGCTTTTTTGGAACAAGCATTTATTATTTTTATAATAAAAGAGAATGAAATAAAACTAAAATATAGCCATTTTCTTTCTCAAAGTCGACTGCAAAGAATCACAAATGGTTTCCCAGATTTATTTCCTAAAATGTCTGCAAATACGCTTCAGCCAAATTAAGCACACTTAATTCAGCTGCAGTTAACAAACTGCCAGTCATCTGGAATTCCATTTCCTAGCTCCAAAAAAGAGAAAGGAGGGGGGGAAAAAGATACCTCTGGGCTATACAATAAAAGACAAAACTGGTCTTTAGAACTTGGTCATGGCCAGGCACAGTGGCTCATGCTTATAATCCCAGCACTTTGGGAGGCCAAGACAGGTAGATCACATGAGGTCAGGAGTTTGAGATCAACTTGGCCAACATGGTGAAACCCTGTCTGTACTGAAAATACAAAAATTAGCAGGGCATGGTGGCCCACGCCTGTAGTCCCAGCTACTCAGGAGGCTACATCAGGAGGACTGCTTGAAGCTGATCGGCAGCGGTTGCAGTGAGCTGAGATCGTGCCACTGCACTCCAGCCTGGTGACAGAGACAAGCTCCCTCTCAAAAAAAAAAAAAAAGAATTTGGTCTTGGCTTGGAATTCTGTAGCCACAGTGGGCTGAGCATTTGAAACCTGGGATCTCAGGACATTTGAGTTGTGAGAGACCTCGCTGAAAGATGAGGAAGCTGTGTCACAGAAATGGAACCTGAAGTGGTCCAGCACACAGAGGCCTCCACCCCTCTTGGACACCTCATCCTGTTCTCATGCCACCTTTGACACTGGTACTCTGAGGGCACATCTCAGAAAGCCCACTGGGGCTCTGTTTAACCAACATGCCTGGCTCAGAAGGGTGGAGAAGGGGTTAGGGTGTGAGGCCTGCTCTGGGGAGCTCATGGCCCACAGGTCTGTGCATGCATCCTGTGGATGCTCTCACAAGCCAGCTGACACCATGCGGCATGGTGTATTCAGTGACTCCTCTGTCGCCAGAATTCTACCAGATTTCATTCTCCAGGGCGGCTTGATCATGTCTGCCACCTTCTGATTTTCTCAAAATTTCCTCTGAAGGATGCTCCCTGATGTGAAATTGGGTAGAGAAGCAATCCAAAGCTTACTGTGGTTTACATTCACTGTGAGCCAAAGGAAATCTGCTCCCCAGCATCTTT
Source organism: Sapajus apella (assembly GCF_009761245.1). NCBI lineage: Eukaryota > Metazoa > Chordata > Mammalia > Primates > Cebidae > Sapajus > Sapajus apella. The sequence goes on from NW_022437063.1 coordinate 1,050,922, forward strand.
CTTCAAGTGCCCAAATAGATGGTACTTTTCATGAGCAAGATGGTGGTAGCTTATTAAGAACACAAATAGAGGCCGGGCGCAGTGGCTCATGCCTGTAATCCCAGCACTTTGGGAGGCTGAGGCAGGCGGATCACCTGAAGTCAGGAATTTGAGACCAGCCTGACCAACATAGAGAAACTCCATCTCTACTAAAAATACAAAATTAGCCAGGGGTGGTGGTGCATGCCTGTAATCCCAACTACTCAGGAGGCTGAGGCAGGAGAACTGCTTGATCCTGAGAGGCAGAGGTTGCGGTAAGCTGAGACTGTGCCATTGCACTCCAGCCTGGGCAACAAGAGTGAAACTTCATCTCAAAAAAAAGAAAAGAACACAAATGGAGCCAAAACAAAAGTTCACAAAATTGATAGAATCATTGTTCCATATTTAGAAAAGTCAGAGATAAAAGGTTGCTGCAAATATACGAACTAGTGACTCTCCTATATAGGTGATAACAGCATCAAACCTCTAACCAGGTCTTGTTCTTTTATGACATATTTTCCCTCCAAAAATTTGCTGACTGACTCTGCCACTTACTAGCTATGCAACTGTGTGCTTTTGTTTCCTTATTTGCAAGAAGAGATAGAAAACAGTATCTTTGTCGTGGAATTGCTACGTGGATTAGGTGAGCTGATAGAGGTACATGCCTGGCACTTGGCAGACACTCATTATGTATTAGCTACATGTTGATTTGTAAGATTGTTTCAATGATAGGAGTCATGGAAGAACAGTGTGAGAGTCAGGGTATTGCTCTGTCACCCAGGCTGGAGTGCAGTGGTGCCATCATTGCTCACTGTGGCCTTGAACTCCTGGGCTCAGGCAATCCTCCTGCCTCCGCCTCCTGAGTAGCTGGGACTGCAGGCATGAACCACCATGCCCAACTAATATTTTTCTTATTTTTTGTGGATACAGGGTCTTGCTGTGTTTCCTGGGCTCATCTCAAACTCCTGACCTCAAGCAATCCTCCTATCTCACCCTCCCAAAGTGCTGTGATTATAGGCATGAGCCACTGGACATTTTAAAAAGTAAGAGAACAATAAAGTTTGCTGCATCAATTGACTCTTCCTTTCATGAACGGTTTCTCTGTAGCAAGCAGTGCTGTTTGATAGCATTTTAGTCACAATAGAATTTCTTTCAATATTGGAGTCAATCCTCTCAAACTCTGCTGCTGCTTTATCAACTAAGATCATGTAATATTCTAAACCTTTTGTTGTCATTTTAACAATGTTCACAGCATCTTTACCAGGAGTAGATTTCGTCCCAAGAAACCACTTATTCTGTTCATCCATAAAAAACAACTCCTCGTCCCTTAAAGTTTGATCAAAAGATTACTGCAATACAGTCACATCTTCAGGCTCCACTTTTAATTCTCATTCTCTTGCTATTTCTACCACATATGCATTTACTTCCTCCACTGAAGTCTTGAACCCCTTAAAGTCATCCATTAGGGTTGGAATAAACTTCTTCCAAATTCCTATTCATGTTGATATTTTGACCTCCTCCTATGAATCAGAAATGTTCTAATGGCATCTAAAATGGTGAACCCTTTCCAAAAGGTTTTCTCAGATTCATCAGAGGAACCACTATTTGTAGCAGCTGTAGACTTACAAAATGTATTTCTTAAATAATAGGACTTGAAAATTGAAACTGCTCCTTGATCCATGGGCTGCAGAATGGACGTTGTGTTAGCAGGCATGAAAACAACATTAATCTCCTTGTACATCTCCATCAGATCACTTGGGTGACCAGGTGCATTATTAATGAGCAGTATTATTCTGAAAGAAATCTTTTCTGAGCAGTAGGTCTCAATAGTGAGCCTAAAACATTCAGTAAATCATGCAGTAAACAGACATGCTGCCATCTAGGCTTTGTTGTTCCATTTATAGAGCACAGCAGAGTAAAATTAGCATCATTCTTAACAGCCCCAGAATTTTCAGAATGGCAAATGAGCACTGGCTTCAGCCTAAAGTCATTAGCTGTATTAGCCTCTCCCAGGAGGGTCAAACTGTTCTTTGAGGCTTTGAAGCCAGCTATTGACTACTGTCTAGCTTAAGGAAGTTCTAAATGGCATCTTCTTCCAATATAAGGCTATTCTGTTTAAAATCTGCTGTTCAGCACAGCCACCTTCATCAATGATCTCAACTGAGTCTCCTGGGTAACTCGCTCCAGCTTCTCCATCAGCACTTGCTACTTCATCTTGCACTTTTATGTTCTGGAGATGGCTTCTTTCCTTAAACCTCATGAACCAACCTCTGCTAGCTTACATCTTTTCTTCTACAGCTTCCTCCCATCTCTCAGCCTTCACAGAATTAAAGAGAGCCACGATCTTGCTCTGGATTAGGCGCTGGTGTAAGGAAATGTTGTGGCTGCTCTGGTCTTCAATACAGACCACTCGAACTTTCTCCATATCAGCAATATGGTTGTTTCACTTTCTCAATATTCATGTGTTCACTGAAGTAGCACTTTACATTTCCTTCGAGAACTTTTTGTTTGCATTTACAACTTGGCTAACTGTTTGGCACAAGAAGCCTAGCTTTCAAACTATCATGGCTTTTGATATTCCTTCCTTACCAAGCTTAGTCATTTCTAGCTCTTGACTTACGCTGAGTTCCTTTCACTTGAACACTTCGAGGCAATTGTAGGGTTGTTAACTGGCATGATTATAATATTGTTGAGTCTCAGGGAATAGGGAGACCTGAGGGGAATGACAGAGACGGGGAAATGGCCAGTTGGTGGAGCAGGCAGAACACACATAGATATGCCTGTATTTTCTTCTTTGTTTGGTTGATACCCTGGGACCTGTCTGGATTCACTGGCTTTTTGGCTTTTTTAAAACAAGTTAGTAAGAGGGGAATTCAAAGTAGTCAGTCCCTGGCTCAAATAAAACCATTTCCATCACAATCCAACTGTCTTAGCCCATTTTGTGTTGCTGTAACAGAGTATCTGAGACTGGGTAATTTATAAGGAAAGAGGTTTATTTAGCTCATGGTTCACAGGCTGGGAAGTTCAAGATTGGGCAGACACCTCTGGTGACTTCTAATGAGGGCCTTTGCTGTGTCAAAACATGGTGGAGAAAAAGAACAGGAACAGTCCCCAAAGACAATGGGCAACCCTGCCCTGTGGCTTTGCTAAGCTTAGCGTATGGGTCTGCTCTGATGGTTTGGAGCTACACACTGTTGTCTACAGCTTTTCCACGTGGACATTGCATGCTGCAGGTGGCTACAGAGTTCTGGAATCTTGAGGCTTGCACTAGCTCTGACCAGCCCATCACCACTCAGCATTGCCCTAGAAGGGGCTTTCAACAGTGACTCCACTCCTGCAACAAATCTCTGCCTGTGTCCTCGGCCTTTCTGATACATCCTCTGAGATGCCTCTACAGCTCTTACGTTCTACACACCTGCAGAATTAGCACCTCATAGATAGTGTCAAGGCTTACTGCTTGCACCTTCCAGAGCTGTGGCGTAAGCCATATTTGAGTCCACTTGAGCCACAGTGTGCTGCCATCAAGCTTTACAGCTTGTACTTTTCAGAGAGGCATCTAAGCCACAGCTGGGGCCAAGGAGCCCTGCACCAGAATGTGGGGGACAGAGTCCAGAGGTGGGCCTGGGCAGCAAGCCAATGGAGGGAGCCCCAGGGTAATTGTCAAAAACGGTTATGCCCTCCTATGGCTTTGGGTCTGTGATAAGAGGGTCCTTTCTATTTATGCGAATCTCTTTAACAATGAGTCATTCAGCCACATCCTTATTTTGTTCTTGTGAACATGCTTTTTCATCCTGCCTGTGGCCAGGCTGCACTTCCTTCATGATTATCAGTTTTATCTTTGTCATCCCTTTGCTTCCAAATCTCACTGTAAGTGGCCAAAAGTAACCATGCAGCACCTTGAACACTTTGCTGCTTAGAAATGTCTTTCACCAGATATCCCAGTTCAGCACTCTCAAGCTCAGCCAGTCACACAACTCTATGGCATGGATACAATGCACCCAAGTTTGCAACTATATAACAAGGATGGCCTTTACTTTAGTTTCCAATACTTTGTCCCTCATTTCTATCTCAGACCTTGTCAGAATGGTCTTTATTATCCATACTTTTTTTTTTTTTTTTTTTTTTGAGATGGAGTCTTGCTCTCCCAGGCTGGAGTGCAGTGACAGGATCTCTGCTCACTGCAACCTCTGCCTCACAGGTTTCAGTGATTATCCTGCCTCAGTCTCCCAAGTAGCTGGGATTACAGGCACACACCACCATGCCTGGCTAATTTTTTTGTACTTTTAGTAGAGAGGGGGTTTCACCATGTAGGCCAGGCTGGTCTCAAACTTCTGACCTCAAATGATCCACCTGCCTTGGCCTTCCAAAGTGCTAGGATTACAGGCATGAGCCACTGCACCCAGCCTACTGTCCATATTTCTATCAACATTCTGGTCACAACCGCTTAAGTAATCTCTAAAAAGCTTGAGACTTTCTCTTGTCGTCACTTCTTCCAAGCCCTCACCAGAATCACCCATAATGCTTTGCTCATGACAATACAGGCTTTTTCTAGCCGGCTTCTTCAAATACTTCCAGTCTTTGCCAATTACCCAGTTCCAAAGTTGCTTCCATATTTGCAGTTATCTGTACAGCAACAACCCCTCTTCTCTATATCAATTTTCTATCTTAGTCCTTTTTTATGTTGTTATAACTACATCCTTGAAACTAAGTAATTTACAAAGAAAAGAAATGTATTTCTTACAGTTCTGGAAGCTACACAGTCCAAGGTCAAAGGACAGCACCTGGTTGGCTTCTGGTAAGGTCCTCATGCTGTGTTGTAACATGGCAGAAAGCATCACAGGGCAAGAGGGAGGCACGCTGAGAGCCAAACTGGCTTTTATAAAAGACTCACTTTTATGATAACCCATGAATCCATTAACCCATGAATGGATTAATCCAGACCTCTCATGACTCAATCACCTCTTAAACGCTGTACCTCTTAATACTGCTACATTGGGGATTAATTTTCAACATGAGATTTGGAGGGGACAAACATTCAAACCATAACACCAACCCAGAAAGAATATGCTGATACCATGAGATTTACACTTTGGGGCTAAAGATTTTGAACTGGTAAGATGGCAGTGGAGAAGATGAGCAGCTGGTATCAGCAATTCATCTTTTCCTTCTATATACCAAGAAACAGGCCTCTCTGTCTTGAGAGCCTTAGTGTAGAGATTTAATATTATATGCCCCATAACCCCAAACCACCACATCTTTAATTTAGAATATCCACAAAATGGTTTTGCCTCCTAACTGGAGGATTTGAATTTCAATGATAAAATTTATAGGATAAGTATTCAATGGGAAAAACAGTATGAAAATAAGATTTTATTTTACGATTAATAAACGATAGAAGACAGATTGGGATAGGCCAACAGGCTTTAGACTGTGATGCCAGTTAGGAAGCAGCAATGAGAATGTAAGCTAATGCTGTAGAGTAGGAATATACACAGTGACTGGATATGTAGCTTACAACTGGATCAAATCAAACATGCCTTTCATTTACGTATCAGTGATACATAAAATAATGCATTATTAAAAATCTGCTGCCAATTATTGATAAAATGCAAAAACAAACAAAAAGATGTCCATAGCAAAACTGAAACTGTATTCTAGAACTTACCTTCTTACAATACCTAAAGAAATCAGCAAAAGAAAAAATGTAAAAATTCACAAAAAAAAAAAAGCCAGCCGCCAGCCTAAATTGAAGCAAAAAGAAACTGAGTATGGGTAGACAGAAAGTTTTGCTTCCAATTTTGGTGGATTAGCTCATACACCCTTCTAGCAGCTAACATTTACAGCTCTGGGCAAAATAGGAACAGAAAACTATCTGAAGGCCCTGGGAGCAACTGAATGCAGATACAACTGAAGCTGGCGCTTGGAAAAATGCAATCTTACTCGGTGAGTTTCTTGTGATTTGGCTTTTTGCCTGAGGGCAGGCCCCAGCTGGAATCCTGCTAAGTGGCTAGAATTTGGAGATAAATTCAGGGTCTTACCAGCTTTAGGAATTGGAAGGCAGAGTTTGGGCCTTCCACAGAGGCCAGAAAGCAAGGAGGGAAAGCCCAAGAAGAAGAGAGGCCATAAAGGGGGATCTCCAATATCTGTGAATAAACTTTGTCCAAATCTCTGGCTAACTCCTGAACTACAGATGTGCAGAGAAGACACCAAGCTGCCCATCTAAGGCTAAAAGAACAAAACGAAGATTTCCCACCTCCAGGAGAGAATTTGAATGCAGCCAAGTAAACAGGCTGCTAAAACAAACAAACAGTTCTTCAGAACATAACAGAATTCACAGTTTCTATAATGTAAGGTTATAGAAATTTACTATATCCAGAATAAATTTCAAAATTATGAGAGAAAAAAAACCTCAGGAAACTGTGATTCACATTCAAGAAAAAAGATAATCAATAAAGACCCTTACTTCTTATGGTACAATGTAGAAAACAATTTAGAAAACCCAAACCCCGAGATGACCTAGATGTTGGAATTAGCAGATAAAAAGTTTAAAGCAGCCAAGTGCAGGGGCTCACGCCTGTAATCCCAGCATGTTGGGAGGCTGAGTGAGGCAGGGAGATCACTTGATGTTAGGAGTTTGAGACTAGCCTGGGCATGACAGTGAGATGCCATCTCTACAAAAAATAATTTTAAAAGTTAGCCAAGCATAGTGGCGTGCCTGTAGTCCTAGCTACTCCTGAGGCTGAGGTGGGAGGATTGCTTGAGGCCAGGAGTTTGAGGTTGCAGTAAGCTATAATTGCACCACTGCACTCCAGCCTGGGCAACAGAGAAAGACCCTATCTCAAAAAGAAAAAAAAATAAATAAGCATTTAAAAAAATTTAAAGTTTTAAAATAACAGTGAGAATGTAAAAGAAAGTATATTTCTACTGAATGCACAGATAGGAAATCTCAGTGGAACAATAGGAGCTGTAGCAATATATTATATGTTTATGGTATATGTAAAAGTACAATGTAGGGCAGCAACATAACAAAGCTTGGGGAGAGAAGAATTAGGAAAACACTGTTGAAAGGTCCACACACTGCATACAAATCACTATATTACTTAGAGGTAGGTTCTCATTAATCAAAGATGCATATTATAAACTTTAGTTATTAGTCTGCTTTGCATTGCTATCAAGGAATACCTGAGACTAGATAATTTATAAAAAGGGGCTCATTTGGCTTATGGTTCTGCAGGCTGTACAAGTATGGCACCAGCATCTGCTCTGCTTCAAGGAGCTTTTTTTTCTTTTTAAATTATAGTTTAAGTTCTGGGATACATGTACAGAATGTGCAGGTTTGTTACATGTGCCATGGTAGTTTGCTGTACCCATCAACCCATCATTAGGTTTTAAGCCCCGCATGCATCAGATATTTCTCCTAATGCTATCCCTCCTCTTTTACCCCCAGCCCACGGCAGGTCCCAGTGTGTGATGTTCCCCTCCCTGTGTCCATGTGTTCTTATTGTTCAACTCTCACTTATGAGTGAGAATATGTGGTGTTTGGTTTGCTGAGAATGATGTGTTAGTTTGCAGAGAATAATGGTTTCCAGCTTCATCCATGTCCCTGCAAAGGACATGAACTCATTCTTTTTTATGGCTGCACAGTGCTCCATGGCATATATGTGCCAGTCTATCATTGATGGGCATTTAGGTTGTTTCCAAGTCTTTGCTACTGTAAATAGTGCTGTAATAAACATATGTGTGCATATGTCTTTATAGTAGAATGATTTCTAATCCTTTGGGTATATACCCAGTAATGAGACTGCTGAGTCAAATGGTATTTCTGGTTCTACATCCTTAAGGAATTCCCACACTGTCTTCCACAATGTTGAACTAATTTACACTCCCACCAACAGTATAAAAGTGTTCCTATTTCTCCACATCCTCTCCAGCATCTGTTGTCTCCCTATTTTTTAATGATCACCATTCTAACTGGCATGAGATAGTATCTCAATGTGCTTTTGATTTGCATTTCTCTAATGACCACTGATGATGAGGTTTTTTCCATGTTTGTTGGTAGAATAAATGTCTTCTTTTGAGAAGTGCCTGTGCACATCCTTTGACTACTTTTTGTTGGGGTTGTTTTTTTCTTGTAAGTTTGTTTAAGTTCCTTGTAGATTCTGGATATTAGACCTTTCTTAGATGGATAGATTGCAAAAATTTTCTCCCATTCTGTAGGGTGCTTGTTCACTCTGATGATAGTTTCTTTTGCTGTGCAGAAGCTCTTTAGTTTAATTAGATCCCATTTGTCAATTTTGGCTTCTGTTGCCATTGCTTTTGGTGTTTTAGTTATGAAGTCTTTGCCCATGCCTATGGCCTGAATGGTATTGCCTAGGTTTTCTTTCAAGAAGCTTTTTACTGGTGGTGGAAGGTGAACAGGGAGCAAGTGCATCATGTGGTGAGAGAGGGACAAGGCAGAGAGGGGGAGGTGTCTGTGACCTGTAAACAACCAGCTCTTGTGTGAACTAACAGAGCAGGAACTCACTCATTACCATGGCAAGGGCACCAAGCTATTCATGAGGAATCTACCCCAATGAGACACATACCTCCCACTAGGTCCAACCTCCAACACTGGGGATCACATTTCTTTTTTTTTTAAATAGAGACAGGCTCTCACTCATGTTGCTTAGGCTGGTCCTTGGACTCCTGGCCTCAAGTGATCGTCCTGCCTCAGCCTCCCAAAGTGCTGGGATTACAGACCTAAGTCACTATGCCTGGCCTGGGGATCATATTTCAACATGAGATTTGGAAGAGACAAATATCCAAACCGTATCACCATAGAACAAGCACCAAAAAAATTAATAATAATAAAAAGTCAATAGAAGTAGTAATGTGAAATAGAAAATACTCAGTTTACCCAAATTTCGTGAAAGTATGCAAACTCTCCAGAAGTAGATAGTGAAGGAAGGAGAGGAACATAATGTACACAAGGCAGAGATCCCACCTTGGAAGAAAACATAACTCCAGGTACAAAATTACTCTACAGATTCTCTCTGTAAGAACGTAAACTCAGTCAAATGAGAGTCTAATGACAAGATGATAAACCAACAAAATAAGATGGAAAATAATATTATAGACCTAAAGAAACAACATTATAGATCTGGTAAGTAAATTAGAAACAGTACAGAACAGACCAGACCTTGGTGAAAATCAAATTACAGGTATAGATAAAAGATCTAAAACAATCACCATGAATACAGAGGAAAAAGACAAAGAGAATGAAACACACAGAGAGAAAATTTCATAGACAGGAAAAACAATGACCATCCAGCATAAGGACAATCTGCTTCCCTGAAGTTAACAATCTGGAAAATGAAAGATGTGTTCAAAGATCTATGTCACTAAACATTCTTGAAATAAAGAGAGAACTGAGTTTGCAGATTGAAAATATACTGTGATCTGAAAAACAGATGCAGAAGGCACAACACTAAGACATATACTAGTTATGCCACCAAAATTCAGGGACAGGCTGGGCATGGTGGCATACGCCTGTAATCCCAGCTCTTTGGGACTGTGTAGCGGCAGGAGGATCACTTGAGCTCAGGAGTTTGAGATCAGCCTGGCAACATAGTGAGACCCTGTCTGTACAATTTTTTTTTTTTAATTAGCCAGGTGTGGTGGTTCGTGTCTGTGGTCCCAGTTATTTGGGAGGCTGAAGTGGGAGGAATGCTTGAGTCCAAAGTGCTGGAATTGCTCAGGAGGTCGAGGCTGCAATGAGCTATGATCATACCATTGCACTCAAGCCTGGGCAACAGAGCAAGCAAGACCTTGTCAGAAAGGAAGAAGGAAGGGAAGAAGGAAAGAAAGGAAGGGGCAGGGGAGGGAAGGGAAGGGAGGAAGAGGTGGAGAGGGGAGGGAAGGGAAGGAAGAGGGAGGGAAGGAAGGCAGGAAGGAAGGAAGCAAGAGAGGGAGGGAGGGAGAGAAGGATGGAGGGAAGGAGAGGGAGAGAGGGAGGGAGAGAGAGAGAGGGAGGGAGGGAGGGAGGGAGGGAAAGAGAGAGAGGGAGGGAGGGAGGGAGTTCCAGTATAAATGACTCAGGCAATCAGCTAGAGAAAACAAATCACCAATAAGAAAGAAAATGAAGCAGGCCTCAGACTTTTCCACAGCCATACTCAGTACCAGAGGACAACAGACCAAAGTCTACAACATATTGAAGGGGGAAAATGTGACCTGTAGATATTATATTCAAGATAAATAGCCAGGATGTAGTCATCATTTTCTTGAGTTTCATTTAAATTTCTGTTTTTCTGATACACTCAAGTACAAGTAAATTCTTACAGAGAACAGCATCTACACAAACCCATTTTTCCAAATGCATTTCTTTCTGCCTAGCTCTTCTTTCCATATATGTGCCATGGACAGATGCCAGGAATCCTGTGGACAGTGGTTATTTCTGGGTAGTGGGCTTGGTTCGATTGTTTACTTCAGTCTCTTCCTGGTGGCATTGGCACCTGCCTCACGCAGCCGTGGGGAATATAAAGAGACGACACAGGAACATGCTTTGCATGGCACTTGGCACAGGAGGCCTCAGAAACTAGAACACTGGAGTCTGCCATAAGCAAGCTTGGTTAGTGGAACCAGGCTGAAACCTGAGAATCTGTCATTTTTCAGCTTGCTACTGAGACGGATCTGAGAATCATAGAAGGTGCTCCAGGAATATTTGCTGCTCTGAATTAAGTTGAAACCAGACAGTGACAACCCATTTTCTGCAAGCCATACACAGGCAGTAACTCCTGAAGCACCAAACCCATGGACGGGAAATCTCATTTAAGGCCAGGAAAATGACCCAAGGCTGGGAAGGGAGAGGATCCGATTGCATTAGCCATACATTCAAGAACTGGACCCTGACTCTCTCCAAAGCCACCCAACAGGCCAACAACCCTGGGCATTGTATCAAGGGAGCCGGGGTAAAGGCTGTTAGAATGAGGAGACTTACTCTGCCTCAAGGTTCTATCTAATGACTTGGCTTTGCATGTCTAATATAACTGTAAATTACCCAGCTATCTGCCCTTTTCTATTAAGATTTTTCCCATCATTCAAGAAAAAATTTTGAAAACACAGAAGCAGCAGAAAGAAGAAAATCACACCCAGGGGTGTCTCCCTTAAGGACAAGCTGAGTATTTTGGAATGTTTTCCAGTCCGCTGCAGATATTCCATACACATCCCCTGCGTTATCATTAGCTCTTCGTGGAGGTCACTGTTCCTGGCTGCTGATGTCCCCGCGTGGCTGTGCTGTGACTCACTTAGGCTTTTCCCATTGTTAGGCATTCACGTTATTCTTATACCATGGCTAGCTTTGTAGATAATGTATTTTCTATATTTGAAAGTATTTCCTCAGTAAGGATTCAAAGAAAAGGAATTACCATGCCAAAAGATATTGAAATCTTTAGCTATATACTTTAAAAATACTTACCTTGATTTCCCACAAAATATCTAAGGTTCAAGTCATTATTTATGCTGAGATTCTTCAAAAACACATTGTAATCTACTGCAGTATCTTTGTGGACGTTGTAGTGTTTCGAAAACCTAAAACACAAATGCTCTTTAGAAATAAAGAACTGTGAATCTAAAATGAGGTAAGTTTGCTACTAAGGTATCCTTTACACTCAGGCTGGCATTAATTTTAATGTCTGTTTCGAGCTACAGAGGGAATTAAAAAGTAAACCCCAGAAAATTTTACTGTCAGACTCTTTTTTTAAAATGCACCTACTTCGAGATCACTTCTTCAGCCTACAGATGGATGCATAGAGATTAGAGTGAGACAGAAATGTTGCTGGATCTGTTGAGGAATGTCCCAACCTAGGCAGCATCTAAGGAGTTTCTCCCTCCTCTGGCGAGAGGGGACCTGGGGCTTTGTCTGCATGGCAGCCGCCTCTCCACTCCGACAGCAGAAGCAGGTCCCACTTGCCTTTAATAATTGGAGGGAAAGGAGTCAGCCAGCACAACATTTCCATAAGCCGGGAAATGGAGAGCTGCGTGAAGGAGCCAGCAGAGATGATCTTGACTGAGCGTGTCCTTTGTCCAGAGAGAAACTGAGGCTCACAGATGGCATATGGCTTCACAACAGGGGATGGTGGAGGGGGCAAGGCTTCTCTTGAAGCATTCTGTGATTTTTATATGTAACATATAAAATAAGACATTTTTAAAACAGTGAACCACTGTCTATCCCTAAAATATACTGAGATACTTTTTTTTTTTTTGAGACAGAATCTTGCTCTGTTGCCCAGGCTGGAGTGCGGTGCTGTGATCTCAGCTCACTGCAACCTCCACCTCCCAGTTCAAGTGATGCTCGCACCTCAGCCTGCCGAGTAGCTGGCATTGCAGGCATGCACCAGCACGCCTGGCTAATTTTTGTATTTTTAGTAGAGACAGGGTTTCGCCATGTTGGCCAGGCTGGTCTCAAACTCCTGGCCTCAAGTGATCTGCTCACCTCAGCCTCCTAAAGCGTTGGAATTATAGGCCTTAACCACTGTGCCTGGCCAAAATAACCTTCTTTAGAGTTAAGATAAATAGGATGTTTGCATTTTTAAAATAAATGTTCCATTTTATTCAAGTCTTCTACTTGATAAATGGTTTTCTAGATCATTTCTGTGTTATTACATTTCTAAAAATTGACAGTTTTTAAATGTTTGGTTATATTATCTCCATATGTGTTGATTTCTATAATTATCTAATCTCATACTGCTTTCTAAAAATTTAGTAATTATCACTTAAAGTATTTATTTTTCTGTTTTCCAAATTTAACAAAGAGTAATGTCATGTAGTTATTTCAATGCATACCTTTTTTTTTTCCACTTTGATGAATCATGCCTATTGTTTCAATAAGATAAATGATCTCTAGGTGTGATAGCTGCCAGATGTTAACACTGAAACTCCCTAAACAGCTTCATCTTTCATCCACGGTCTCTGTCTTGTGAAAATGAGGTGGTAGGCTTGAGAAACCAGAAGGCCTAATTGAGGGGAGAAGGGTATGACTCCACTCAGCTCATAAACCTCTCCATCGTCACCACCTGGAACTGGGCTTCAGTCATCTGCTCAGGCAACAGGCTGCACTGCAGTGATTTGTTTGCTGGTTTTACAAAGCTGCTCATAAATTATTTCACCTATGTCAAACATGCTGGCCTCCAGGGCAGTGGAGCGTAGACTGGAGGGAGATGGGAAAGGAAATAGAAAACTCGATGGGTTTTGGGATATTCTGATTAAGTAGAAGGCTTGGTGGTGATTTTCTCTCTGGCCTCTTATGTAGTTTGGACAGTATTCTGTGGCCTAAATGAAGCAGGGCATCACAGGGTAAAGGGCATTCATGGATTCTTTATGATAATGATATGGTTACCATGAAATTAGCCCTACTATGTGCAAGTGCATCACAGGCATGTTATGTACATTACGTTGAGTCTTCATCCCAGCCCTAAGAGGTGGGCTGCTCAGTCCCCATTTCTTTTTTTTTTTTTTTGAGACGGAGTCTTGCACTGTCACCAGGCTAGTGTGCAGTGGCGAGATCTCAGCTCACTGCAACCTCTGCCTCCCAGGTTCAAGCTATTCTCCTGCCTCAGCCTCCCGAGTAGCTGGGACTACAGGCGTGTGCCACCATGCCCAGCTAATTTTTGTATTTTTAGTAGAGACAGGATTTCACCATGTTGACCAGGATGGCCTCGATCTCTTGACCTCGTGATCTGCCCTCCTCGGCCTCCCAAAGTGCTGGGATTACAGGCGTGAGCCACCGCGCCCAGCCACCAGTCCCCATTTCTTTAAGAGAAAACTGAGTCTTGACAAGGCCCAGGAGCTATCCTGAAGCCCCAGAACCAGGGACGAGAGAGCACGCCTTCACCTCCAGCAGCCTGACTTCAAAGCCTGGGCCATTTCTACCACACCAAGAGCCGAATGTTGATATGAAATAGAAAGCTGTTAGATAAAAGAAAGGATTCAAAAATGTATTGTGTTTCCTGCACAAAAATAAAAAAAGACAAAGTTAATACTGAAGCAGCTTCTCCAGGAAAGAGTGTATTCTTGAGCTTCAATAAGAAAAGCATTAAAGCAATTGAAGAAATGGTCTACTTTTGATCTTCTGTGTTTCTTAGTCTAAAGCAAAGCAATTCTATTATGTTTAGTTTCTCAAGCCTTATCATGAAAATAGCATTGTTTTTGAGGCTTAAAAAAATCTCAAATAAAAACTTGTGGAGTTCTTTATTATTCAATACTTATGAGATGGGGAAACAGACAGTAACAATTTTTATAGATTTACTAGGTTGGAGACTGCAGTGCCAAACACAAGGTTTATTGTCAAATAAAACACTGTTTTGTTTTTTGATTGCCTGTTTTAGAAGAGTGCTGCCTCTGTTCTATAATTGCGTGCACAAAATTATTTAATTTGTTTTGTTTGGATCTTATTCTGGACACTTTCCCAGCCGGAAAAGATGTAAAAATTAAAACATCTATTATGTCTTTTATATTCTGAGGTGGGTTATAAAGAGGAAAAGAAAAGAAAAAGATATTCAAAAGAGTAGGAGACGTCATTTTTTAAAAGTCTGCCTGCTGATTTTCAGACCCTGCAGCTTCAGTGACATGTCACATGCCCTCTAGACTTCCTTGCCTCTGCGGCAAATTCTTCTACTCTGCAGCAACATCGCCTTCATGAGCTGCAAGGAGCCACAGGGACCCATTTTCATAGCAACTTAGAACGCCAATGCCGTGCGAGAAGCTTGGGCTCCTGGTGAAAGGAGGCTTGGTGCTTTTGTTAACGGTCTGGAGGGTAATGAGAAAAGTGTTTAGGAAAAGGCACGAAGAGAGAACGGACCTCCTGGTGGAGTACTGTCAAAATGAAGCTAGACGTGGGCCCTCCTTCCAGTGGCTTTCACTCAAAACTCAGGTAGCCACAGAAGCCGAACATTTGGCTTCTTCTAAATAATCTGGAGTTTACAGAAGGCTCAAAAAAAAAAAAAAAATGCCCGCAGGCTTCTGTGTGCTGCCCTTGGACCAGGAGCAGGTGGTGGTGGTGTTCAAATGCCATGAGGCAGCTAAATATTCTGTTGTTCATCATCCTCCTGCTGCATCCCGCCCCCCACCTCAGCAACAGTAGTCCTCAAAGGGAAATTAAGTCTCCGTTATTGTATCAGGATGCAGAGCCAACGGGGAGCACAGCGACAAACACATGAATACTGAAATTTGTCATTCTTCTCCTAACCCCAGGCTTTCTGTAAACATCAAGAGTGAACTAGAAATATGTGGGATGGGGGGGCACGGTGCCAAGTGGGGAAAGAAACAACTGGTGATGGATCACTCCAATAACCTGGATGTGTTCAAAGCCGCAGGCCAGAGGATGTACCCCAAGGGTGCTTAAGGAATCGGAACCATTAGCTCTCATTTTTGAGAATTCATGGGGAGCTTTAGGAACATGAGAGAATGTCCATTGAGCGCTTCTTTGAGAAAAGAAGGTTGGTGGGGTGGGGCAGAGGATGAGAGATGGAAGAAGCCAATGAACCCAAGAGGTCACATTTTGAAATTGGTTAAAAGTTCTGCTGAGCAATCTCTCACCGTGCCTTCATTTGCTTACTTTTCGTATTCCTCGTCTCTTAACTTCAAACAGAAGGTCTCCAGAACCCTTCTTAGCTCCTGCGGTTGAACCAGTCCAGTCCTGTTAACATCAATGAGCTTAAAGGCTTTCATAACAGTCTTAATGTTTTTGAAAACCTATGTATAAAAAGTGATTTAGGAAAAGTCAAAAGATCTAGTGTTAGAAACCAAATGGTAATAAAAATGTGAAAGTTTTTTTTAATACTTCTTATAAAATAAAATGTTTTCAAAGACTCACAGTGGTAGGCATTGCAAAAATGACATGTGTATGGAAAAAAGAACACTTTGCATTTATTGAATGTTTTCAAGGCAATTTTCTCTGTAAATGGTCTTAGTAATTTTTAAAAAATCTCTTTCTGATGTAAAGCAATAAGTCTCATACACAATTCATTCCCTTTTAAGGCCATATGAAAAAAATCTTTTTTGTTAATTGATACTTAAAAACTACAGTTCTGGCATAGCTGGACTTGTACAATTTTTATTTTTCACAGCCATATGCAAACTATTTTTACTAGGAGCTGGAAAATATGACTGTATATTTCAACCCCTCTAAATTTTTTAAAGATATCACAGAAAAGTTTTGTAGAGACTTCTCCAAATTCAGCAAATGAGATCCATTGGGCGCACAGACGCGCCCAGCATTCAGATAAGCCCTGTGGATGCACGGGGGCACCCAGTTGTGCTCTTGCCCTTAAACTACTTACATTCAAAGGAAAGAAGCACAGAGCTATGTGAAGGAATCCTTCCACAGCCCCGGAAGGAGGTACCATTTCCCCAATGTCAAATAGGGAAACTGACTGCTCCTTGCTCACTCTCCACCCCTTGTTATTACCAAGGACTGCTGACTCTGCACAACCCAGCCACATGCTGCAGCCACCCACCTCCTTCTTTCCAGCTTACTCCTTTGGGTGCCCAAAGCCCACTGCCTTGACCTACCAGGCCCTCCCCTGGACTCCTGCCTCCCTCCACACTCCTCCACTTCTCCCAGCTTCACTTCCTTCCTAACCCTTCCGTCTGCACCTTGCCGCTTCACATATATGCTTGATTCCCTCCTCCCCTCTGTCCCCTCCTACTCTCTGGGTGAGACCCTAACCTGGGGTAAACCCAACTCACTGCCTCTTCCAAACCCATCCAAATGGCTTGAGGTAGCTGGATAGAAACACACCATGAGCACCTCCCTGGCTCTCCTAACTTGAGACCATTAACTCCAACAGGACAGGTGCTGCACGGTAACCCCTCTTTACTGCCATGGTCCACCCGCACACATCATCACTCTCACACACACATGCACGGATATTCGCATGCACACACACCTGCATATACTCACACACACTCACAGCATCACTCACACACACACACATCTGTGCATATACTCTCACACACCTGCATATACTCACGCACACACTTACACTATCACTCAGACATATATTCACACACACACATACATGCAGACACCTGCATATACTCACACTCACACCATCACTAACCACATATATTCACACACATGCACATCCTAACACACACCATCACTCTCACACAATTTCACTCACACATGCACATATACACACACACCTGGATATACTCTCACTCACATGTATATTCACACACACATACATGCACAGATACATGCACACACACCTGCATATACTCACACACACATCACTCACATTCACACCATCACTCACATACACATATATTCACACACACATGCATATACTCACATACCTGCATATACTCACATTCACACCATCACTCACATATATTCACACACACATACACATACACACACACCTGCATATACTCACACACACACCATCACTAACCACATATATTCACACACATGCACATATACTCACATGCACACACACCTGCATATACTCACACACTTGTCACTCACATACACATATATTCACACACATGCACATTACTCATACACCTGCATATATTCACACACACACCATGCCTCACATACATATATATTTACACACAAACCTGCATATATTCACATACACCATCACTCACATATACATATATTCACATGCTCATATACTCATACAAACCTGCATATATTCTCACACACTCACACCATCACTCTCTCACACATATATTCACACACATGCACATATACTCACACACACACCATCACTCAACACATATATTCACACACATACACGCACATATACTCACATACACACATACCTGTACTTACACACCATCATTCTCACACATGTATATTCACACACACACACCTGTGCATATACTCACATGCACACATACTTGTATATATAATCACACACACCAACACTCACACCCACACTCGCATGTACCCCATCCACGCAGCCATTCTCACCTTCTCCACTCTCCTAATCTCCAATGTCTCCTTCCACCTCCTTCTGCTTTACTGACAACCTTACCTCTTGTTTAACAGAGAAAACAGAAACGACTGAAAGACAGCGTTCCTATTCCCCACCCCCACTGCAGCTGGTCTGGCTCCACCCCCAGATGAGACAGGTGCCTCCCAACCTGTTGTAAGGGATAAAGGGTTGAATAACTGTAATCCTACCTACGGCCAGGCAGGGCTACGCGCCACATGTGACCCTGAGCCTGTCCCCATGCAAGGAAGTGCTCCTACCCACCCTACTCACTCTCGGCTCACCCCGTGAAGATGAGCTGCTGTCTCCAAAACAAAACCTCCCTCCTTGCCTCACCTCTTCCCCTAGTCACCTGTTCCACTAGACTGAAATCCCCTCTCAAGATTATCTCCAATGTGTCCTCCTGTCTTAAAATTTCTCCAGGCCTGGTACAGTGGCTCTCTCCTATAATCCCAGCAATTTGGGAGGCTGAGGCCGGTGGATCACCTGAGGTCTGGAGTTTGAGACCAGCCTGGCCATCAGGGTGAAAACCCGTCTTTACTAAAAACATAAAAAAATTAGCCAGGCATAGTGGCATATGCCTGTAATCCCAGCTACTCGGGAGGCTGAGGTAGGAGAATCGCTTAAACCCCAGAAGTGGAGGTTGCAGTGAGACAAGATCGCACCACTACACTCAAACCTGGGAAAAAACAGTGAAACTCCTCTCAAAATTGGGATGGTTAAAAAAAAAAAAAAAAACTCTCCAATCACTGTTCTTGAAGGTGTGACCAAAGACCAAAGTCTTCTCCCTTGTCAAACCCAAGGGCTGCTTCTCAGTCCTCACCTTGCTGTCCCCACAGCCGCCTTTGACACAGCTGCTTGACCCTTCTTCCTTGAAGCACTTTTGCTACTTGGCTTCCAGAGCCCACTCTCTGTCCTCCTCCATCCTCCCTGGAGTCTCCTTCTCGGTCTCCCTTGCTGGTTCCTCCTCCTCTTCCCATCTCTAAGCCTGGAGCATTTTAGGACTCAGTCTTCAGGACGATACTGACATCTTGGTGGTTCAATCCTGTGGCTTCAATGTCCCACTGATGACTCCCAAATGTCTGCCTTGAGCCCTGGCTGCTTCTCAGAGCCCAGCTTTGAATATTCAACTGCCCATTTGATGTCCACCTTGCAACTCTAACAGACATCTCAGGTGTGTCAAACCCAAGCTGCTCTCCCCACAGTCTCCTATGCCAATAAATGGCAAATCCATTCTACTGGCTTCTGTTTTGCTCACATTCCATTTACAGTCTACCAGGAGAGCCCATCAGCCCCTCCCGCCAAACCATTTCCAGAATCAATCATGTCTTACCACCCCCACCCTGCTTCCCCCTCTTCCCCTCCGCACCCTGGTCTAGTCCAAGCCTCTCTCTTGGTCCTCCAGCCTCCACACTTGACTCCGCAAAGCACAAGGAGTTTCTGTTTAAATGTAAGCCTGAGCATGCCCGCCTCGCTCAAAGCACCCCAGGGCTCCCACTCTACTTGCTGTGATCCACCAGGCCCCACCGACTGGCTCCTGGCCACCCCTTGGCCATGTCTCCCTCCACCCATCCCCCACCTGCTGCTTTCTGGCCATACCAGACTCCACTGCTCGGCCCCCTCCTGCCTCAAGGCGGTGGCACTTGCTGCTCCTTCTGCCTGGAACATTCTTCCCCCCCGACGCTCACTGGCTGACTCCCTAGCTTCATTCAGGTCTTGGCCCAGATGTCATCTTATCAGAAAGGCCCTCCCTAATCACTGTGCAAATTAGGACTCCCCACCCCCAATACCCTTATCTTCTCTCCAAAGTCCTCCTCAACTGACATCGCCTCCTTCTGTCTTCATGGTCCTATTCCCCCCTTGAGGGTAGGGTTTGTTCATGGCCCCAGCTCTAGGACAGCATCTGGCACAGTGTGGACACTGAGCGAGTATCTGTTGGAATGAGTGAATCTGTCTCCTCCTCACCTGCGTGGAAAAGAGCCATGCTCTATGGAAGCCTTGTAATATGTCTGCAAATACCTCCTTAGCCGAATGGCCCACACATTCAGGACCAATCCTGAGTGCAGTAACGATGACATTCAGTGTCAATGCCATGACGATGACAGTAACATGATCTTCACACAGACATGAACTGAACAAATCTCTGTTATGTGCAGAGCCCCGTGTTTAATTCTACACCACCACCCTGACATAGAGAACAACTGACAACTAGCGAACACTGGCTAACATGGCCTCAGTTTCCAAAACCGGGAAAGCCGAGTGCAGATGAGAGGCAACAGCACCAGCAGAAGTAAAGCCGGCTCCAGTGCCTCTGTCCACACCACTGCTCTGTCTAAAAGAGGGAGCCCCAGCCACTAACAGCGCCTGCTCCTGTGGCCAAATAAAAATCTCAGCACTTCTGCTGCTGCCAAAGCCGGATTCACCTCCTTCGGTAAAATGGAGGACATGAGGCGATGCGCTTTTTTAAAACCCCAGAGCAACCCATATGGATCTCCAGCGTGAGCGCCGGGAAGCGGCAACCTGGCAGCGAGCTCACACCCACCAGAGCGACGTCTCCAAGGCTCTTATCATTTGTCAGACTGAAGTTTGGCAAGGCTGAAGAATTGAGCTGCAGATGGTGAGGCTTATCAAAGGCAACAAAGTTAGGGCCGTGGTGTCCAAGACTTGTCCCACACAGGGAAGGAGAGAAGAAAAAAGTAAGAAGAAGGAATAAAGTGGCTAAGCAAAGGCCCCCGACAATAGTGACTGTGCCCACACCACCCACCCTCCTCTTCCAGCCACGGTCTTCGGGCTCCAGCCATGCTGAGTGACTTTGAATTCACAAGCGTATCGGGGCTCTTCTCACCTGCTGTGAGCTCCTGTTTACAGGTGGTCTGACCCCTGCCTTATCTACCCCTTCTCACTCTGCCTCAGCTATGGGGCCTCTTCCTTCTTTCTTACACGCACCAAGCTTGCTCATGCCTCCCTCCCTGCCTTCATTCAGGTCT
This sequence comes from Sapajus apella, assembly GCF_009761245.1. Classification (NCBI taxonomy): domain Eukaryota; kingdom Metazoa; phylum Chordata; class Mammalia; order Primates; family Cebidae; genus Sapajus; species Sapajus apella. The sequence continues at coordinate 1,071,908 of NW_022437063.1, forward strand.
CCATCCCACGCCACCGCTCGGAGGCCTTCCTCACTCGCCTGTTTGAAAGCGCACCTTCATCCCCTGCTGGCCACTTGCTTCATTTTTTTTCTTAGCATTCATCAACACCTGGACCATTTCCTATTTATTCCTGTAGCTGTTTATTGTTTTTCTTCCTCCACTGAAATGTAAATTCCATGAAGCAGGAACTTGGTTTTGTTTGCTGCTGTGTCTTCAGGGCTCAGACACAAAGGATGCCCTAAGTATGTGCAGAGTAGACTCACATGCTGCGTCTGCCCCTGTCCCCTCTGGGATGGGATTTGGTATCTTCTCTTCTGGCCTTCCCAATTACCCTTCCATCCAGTCATGGGTGGAACCCCGACTTTCACATTTATTTCTGTCTGCACTTGGTAACTAGCTCCTTCCCTGGAGGCAGAGAGGCCTGGCCTTGGCTCTGGGGTCATTCCATTCCCAGCCTTCCTGGCGGGAGGAGTGCTTCGAGAGCCAAATCCATCGAGACAGGGAAAAACCGCTGCACAGGTAACAAAAGGGGAGAGGGCCCTGCTTCTTGCATCCTCCCTCCGAACCGGTGTGCTTCTCAGAGAAGAACATCTTGCCCCCAGTATCACCTGACATCATTACCCAGAGACACCTAACTCGCTTCATTCCAGGTGTGGCTAACTACTGCCCACCACCTGATTTCCTACACCTGCAAGCTAAGAATGGCTTTAACGTTTTTAAACGGTTGGAAAAAAAACAAAAGAAGACTAATATTTCATGACATGTGAAAGGTATGTGAATTTCAAATTTCAGTATCCATAAATCAACTTTATTGGCACGCAGCTACACCCACTCACTTACATATTATCTATAAGGACTGCTTTTCCCTCCCAGGGCCGAGTGGAGCAGTTGGGAAGATACTGACTCCTGAGCCCTTTATGGAAGGAGTTCACTGACCCACGCATGTTTTACTCCCCAACCCCACACACCGCCCTCGCCTACTTACATCTGCATGGATGAGGAAGTTTCAGGGGAGTTCTTTGTGCACAAACATGAGGAAAAGTGCTAAAGATTTTAAAAGAAGACCAAAGCAACAGCTAAGTATGCCTTCCGTTAAAGGCTCAGAATGGGCCTGCATGGTCCCACAGTCTCGTCCCAACTCTCTCGCCCCTCTCCTGGCCACAGACCTGGTCCCAGCCCTACCCTGCACAGCCCTCGCCAAGCCTGGCACTGCTTCCAGCTTGGATCCCTGAGCCCTGCTTGGGCTGCATACTGGCCCTGCATCTGAGCAGGGGCTGCCTTCCGTCACCCTGACTGCAACCCAGCCCCTCCACTGCACCCGGGCCCCCACCACAGCACTGCAGAGCCTGGGAGCAGGACAGCATCTGACCCTCTAGGTGTCCTTACAGCCAGATCTGGGTAGCTGCCCAGAACTTGGCATGACAGCTGAAGCAGGCGATCTAGGGGAGGACCGTGCGACCAAACTCACTGGGCTCTTCTGCACAGAGAGCAAGGCTGGGAAACACCCAACAGAAAGCTCTAAAGGTCCAAAGTGCAGCTGCGTAAGCCGAAGCCCATTACCTAACATTTAAAGCAAGGAAATGAAGCCCCCTGTCACAGAGGAGTAAAGTAAAAGGAGGAAGTGATCACTAAAAATAAAAATAATAAATTTTCATAAAAAGTAATAGCAAAACTTAAATCAAAATATTCATTTAAAAAGATTTAGGTAAGGATGAAAGGCAGAATTATAAATGTTACTACAAGAAGCAGAGACTGTCTGACCTTTAAGATGAAAGCCGGAGAGTGGGGAAAATAAACCCTCTCCCAGGCAGGTGGTTTGCCCCATTGACAGGGCACATAACACTGTTCTGGGCTGGAGCGACCCCCACTGGACAATCCCAGTGTATCAAATCGTCTCTGCATCCCTCCTCTCCACAGGGGACCTGAAGGGCAGAATGACGTAGTGACTAGTCACAGGCTCTGAAATGAGACTTTGAATCCCAGCTCTGCACCTGTTACTCAGGTAACCTGGGGAAAGTGGCCTGATTCCTCTAACTTCAGCTTCCTGGCCTGTGAAATGAGAATGAATAAGGATACTGTATAGGTGTGTGTTTAAGATGAAAGCAGCATGGATCCAGGTGCTTCACATACGGAACACATTCAGCAAATGGTTGTGAAATGAGAATTGGTGACTGGGATCAAAGGCCAAGGATAGAGTTCCAATAACCAAATAACCACACACCCATGTTAGGGAATTTACTCTCCCCAACCCCAGTCCCTCCTTCACCGCTCACCCTCCACAGCCCCATTGCCCAGACTAAGATAACAGAAGCCTAGAGACGGAGGAAGATCTTGAGTCAGCAGGGGTCCGGAGCCAAGAACAGGGCCTGTGTCAATTACGTGGATGCATGAGTGGGTGGGTGGATAGATGATGAATGGATGGATAGACAGATGGGTGAATGGGYGGGAGGATGGATGATGGATAGATAGGTAAATGGATGGATGGGTTGAAAGGATGAATGATGAATGAATGGATAGACAGATGGGTGAATGGGCAGGAGGATGGATGATAGACAGATAGGTAAATGAATGGATGGATGGGTGAAGGGATGAATGATGAATGATGAATGGATGGGTTATGGATGGAAGGATGATGAATGATGAATGGATGGGTTATGGATGGATGGGTGGGTGAGTGGATGAATGGATAGATGATGAATGGATGGATAGACAGATGGGTGAATGGGCGGGAGGATGGATGATGGATAGGTAGGTAAATGAATGGATGGGTGAAGGGATGAATGATGAATGATGAATAAATGGGTTATGGATGGATGGATGATGAATGATGAATGGATGGGTTATGGATGGATGGATGAAGGAGTGGATGGGTTATAGATGGATGGATGATGGATGAATGAGTGGATGGGTTATGGATGATGGATGAATGAGTGGATGAATGGATAGATGGATGGATGAATGAGTGGATGGGTTATGGATGGATGGGTTATGGATGGATGATGGATGAATAAGTGGATGGGTTATGGATGGATGGATGAATGGATGGATGAATGAATGGATGGGTTATGGATACATGAATGGATGGATGATAGGTGAATGAAGGGATGGGTTATGGACAGAAAGGTGAGTGGATAATCAATGAATGTATGCATGCATGGGTTATGGACATATGGATGATGGATAGATGGGTGGATGAATAATGGATGATGAATGAATAGATGGATGGATTATGGACAGATGGATGGGTGGATAGATGACGAATTAATGGATGGATGAGTAATGGATAGATGGATGGGTGGATGGATGATGAATGAATGAATAAATGGGTTATGGATGGGTGGATAGGTGAATGGATGATGGATAGATGAGTGGATGGATGAACGGATGGATGATGAAGGAATGGATGGATGGGTAATGGACAGATGGATGGGTAGATGGGTGATGATGGATGAATGGGTGGGTGTATGACAGATAGATGGGTGGATGGATGGGTGAATGGATGAATGGGTGAATGGATGAGTGGATAGGTAGACGGGGAGATTGCAGGCCAAGACAATCCTTGTAGAGACAGGGCAGGAAAAAAAGGGTAGATAGGCATCTCATTTCCAGTTGATTCAGTGATCTGCTCTGCACCTACCTGGGAAGAGGAGCTGAGAATTGGACAGAGACAGCAGAGCACGGCATAAGCAGCAGCTGAAAGCAGCCTAAACATCTATTGTTGGTATGGACAGGACTTGTGAATTTTCCATGAGTTAAGAGGACACCAAAAAAGATAGAAAGCTTGGGCTGTCCTGCTCCTAAGGGACTGCCCATCAGGAGAGGGGACCCCAGCCACCAAAGGATGTGAGCTGGACCACCAGGAGTGGGAGCTGAGGTGGTCCAGAGGGGGCTAGGTCAGGGCCAGTCTTCCTCAACAGGAAACCATGAAGCTCAGATGCCCCCAAAGCACTGTCCTATTTACCCACCATGGGCCCTATAGGAGAGCTTCCCAGGTAAGGGAGAAAGAGACATGCTCTGCTTCTCCAGCCCTCAACACAGACCCCATGGTCTGGGGGAGAGAGGAAGCAGAAAGAGGGAGGGGAGTTACAGCCAGTGAGCAGGCCCCTCCCTGCAGGGCCTCCGGCTGGGAGGAACTGAGAAGGGCATGCTGAACCAGCCCACACTGGAGGTTTTGAGTGAACTCGCCTGTACTGGACTCATTTGGACCTAAATGTGACCAGAGAGGCACCAGATCTGCCTAAGACATTGCTATGGGAAAAGAGGGAGATTCAGCAGTGCCTGATGGAGAAAAGTGAGAGCAGAGAAATCAAACTACTTCATATTTGTCCACCACGGAGTTCAGATGGTTCCATAAACTGCTAACCATGGATGCTATTATTACTCCAGAGTTCTTTGTTTAAAATTCTTTTTATAGCACTTTGAGCTCCAGGAAGGAAAACTGTGAACTCAAATAAATCCGACCACCCAGGCTTTTAAAGAAGATGAGAAAAGGCTGAATGTTTCCTCTCTGAAGCCCAGAATTCCCATTCCGCCTGCAAAATAATCCCTGTGGAGACCTGGTGCTGATGCAGCCCTTCCCCGAGGCAGGCCAGGCTTCTTCATGCCAGAGTGTAACCTGCAGGCGAACTTAAACCTTCTACAATTTCACTCTTATTGGCTTCTGTTTAGCTGTTTTCTGGGCAGCTCCTCACCCAGAGCCACTTTTTCACACCTAATTTTAAAGAGAAGGGGGTCAGGAACCGCATCCCACCCGCCTGCCTGTAGACTGAGCCCCAGGGAGAGGGGGCTTCGGGCGCCCCCGTGTTTTGGCTCGGCAGCACAAGGAAGAGTTCAGCACCCACGGCTGTCAGTCTGGCACCTTTCTGTCTCCACCACTAAATTCATTTTAAATTTAAGGAGTACAGATTTGAAATGAAACCATGGAAAAGGATTTCTCTTACAATAAACACATCAATGCTCATTTTCCTTATTATTCTACTTTTAGCTATTTTGTATAAAATCTTTAATTAAAGTTTTTCTTTGAAATTGTCATTATCAACCCAGAAGAAAGGAAGGGGGAAAAAGAACAACACAGCTGTGCAGATATGAAGCACTATTCAGGACTAAATGAACTGGAACGAAATAAGTAGCTTGACTGTTATGTTCTTAGTTTTGGCTCTATGCTCTCAATAGCACAGTCTAACTTGTCACTTTATATCGGTTCCATCTGTTTACACTCTGCAGAGTATTGGCTTCCTACCGTGAACATTTCCTATTTACCAGCTGGTAGAGATGCGCCAAACCAGATAGGAAAAAATTAGACTACATTCAGAACCTCATAAACACAAACTTCCAATCCAGGGACAAGCGGGCGGGGGGGTGGGAGCGGGGGCATCGCTCACCTTTCACAGAGGCCGCCTTGCCTCCTGCCTCTGGGCTGATGCGCTCACTGCTCTGGCAGTTGCCCCGACAAGCCAAGGACTATGAATTTCTTTACTGAACATATGGACACCCTGCCTTTATCAAAAATCGACCAAGCTCACATAAAAAGACATCCAAATAAGATCCACAGAAATGGAGAAAAGAAAGCAGACCCCAAAAAAGGAGCTAAAGGAAACTAAAAGTCATAGTTGTCGTAACGAAGCAAAACTCTGGTTTGGGGCCTCCTTGCAGCCAAGATGAAGAGGGAAACTTGTGGTTAGAGACATGTAAACCCTCCCCCATATTCGACTTTCATTTTTAAAATGCTTACCTGTAATGTATAGCTTATCGCATCTATTAAGAAACTCTAGCTATTCACTGAACTTATGGCGCAGCTATGAAGAGATGCCCTGGCTATATATCGAGGGACTTATAAGGGTTCCAGGATGCACGTGGTGGCTTATGTCTATAATCCCAGCACTTTGGGAGGCTAAGGCAGGATGATTGGCTGAGGCCAAGAGTTCAAGACTAGCCTGGGCAATATAGTAAGACCCCATCTCTACAGAAAATAAAAAATTTAAATTTAAAAAAGCATTGCTGACCTATAAGAAATGTTTCCTTTCTTTCTGACCCAGCCCACACTCATAGGATGAGTGCTCCACCTTAGCCACCATAGGCCAAGAATCTTGGGGTCCTTAAGAGCCCCAGCCTCGGCTTACTCATAGGACAGAGCTGCACACCGGGAGGGACAAGGCTGGGACATCAGGAGCCGCCATCCTGACCCAGCATCCTGCTGCTTGCCTGGACATCATGGGAGAGAATGCTGCTTTGAGAAAGACAAATGGAAGAAGGCTATTCAGGTCATGTGAAAAGCTTCCCAGGCTGGGCCGGTGCTGGGTACTGCCATGTGGCTAAAGTACTTTGCCAAGAGCCTAGCCAGCCACAGACCACCTCACCTAAGAACTAGACCAGAATCTCTGTCATCTCCCCCAGCATTTCCCAAAATGGCGTTCCTCCAAATACAAGTTCTTCTGGATCTAGAGCTAGACAAATAAATGCACAGAAAGGCTGGCTGCAGCAACATTCAATAGATTTCTACACGGTGGCCTCCTCTGAGGCTTCACTGTGCTGACGTACATGGTGAATCTTCAGGGACCAGGGGAACCGCACTGGAGAAGGCGGGGCTGGTTCTAGGGACCAAGTCAGCAGGACCTAGTGGTTAACTGTATGTAGAGGGTGAAGGAAAGGCAAGTACAAGTGGCGCCCAGTTTCTGCCTTGGTGACCTGCATGGATGAGATCAAGAACATAGAGTACATTGCAGATGTGGGGAGGAAGACTGTGAGTTCAGCCAGTGCACACTCAGCTGGGAGTGCCTACCTCCTCCCTGTTCAGCCCCGTACACGTCTTTCCTCCCGGCAAATGGATCCAGTTGGTGGGAGAAAACCCACCCTGCGCCTTCCTGCCTGCCTTCTCCTGTTCATTCATGAATTCCAGGACTTTATGAGCACCTAGTATGTACACACCATCTGAACTCTTACCCTTCCTCTAAGGCCTGGCTCAAATCCATCACCCTCCCTGGGTACCTCTCCAGTAGCCAGTAGGGGTGACTTGCTCCTACAAAGTCTTAGAGAGTTTACCGCCCACGTTTCTCGGCTGTCAGTATGAGCACAGGTAGGAAAAGATGCCCCATCTATATACTGAGGGACTTACAGGGGTTTCAGGCTGGGCGTGGTGGCTCATGCCTCTAATACGAACATTTTGAGAAGCTAAGGCAGGAGGATTGCTTGAGGCTAGGAGTTCAAGACTAGCCTGGGCAATATAGTAAGACCCCATATCTACAAAAAAATAAAAAAAATTTTTTTAAAAAAAGGGTTGCTGATCTATAAGAAATGTTTTTTTTTTCTTTCCTTTCTTTCTTACCCTGCCCACACTCATAGGATGAATGCCCCATCTCAGCTGCCACATTACTGCATAACCCTAACTCCTCTTGATCCAGGTAATATACCACCCAATAAACACATTCTTAAACCATCACAACGTGTTGCTTGTGCCTGTGTTCCCAAGGTGATTTTCAGTTTCCAGAGGACAAGAATCAGGCCTTGTCTTCTTTGTGTCCCCAATAACCACAGGGTGTCCCCACAATACCAGTAGGTGCTCAACAAATGCAGATGATGATGGTAAGAGGGGACCGATGACTTCCGAGCCTGACAACAGGTACTCGGACTCCAGTTGCGTTCCCTGCAAATGCACCCATTACGCTGCTGACAGCACTCTCCTAAATACATCATAACCCCTTACCAGAAACCGTCAATCCTCCTCCTCCTGCCCCAAATACACCTGGCCTTCAAATACGCCTTTTCCTCCCGTCTACCTTACAAAACTGATCTGTTGCAACTTGCCTTGAAAAACGTAACTCTACAGAATAGCCACGGGGCTGTCTCCTTGCCATGCTCTGGCCACATCTCCGCTTCCCTCTCCCCATGCCCTTTGCTTGTGCCAGGCTGCAATTCTGAAAGCCACCCTACAGGTCTTCCCCTACCCCATCCTCAGCGTGCACTGCAACTCTATCTACGGTCCAAACCCAAGCTCCAATGTCACCTTCCTCATCCAATTGTTCCTGGCTATTCCAAGGAATATGGACTTTTCTACAAAGCCTTATTTATTAATACAATAATGATTTACTGAGTGCATATCAGGCACCAGGAACTGTTCAAGGCACTAAAGTTATAGCAGTGGGGCAGAAAAGGCACCTGCTCCCACAGAACACACATCCCAGTCATCAACAAGCAAACGAACAACATTTCAGAATGTTCTGCGTGTTCAGGAAGATGTACAGCTTTAGATAGGGAAGTCAAAAAACATCTCACTGGAGAGCTTTCTCATGCAGAGCTCTGAAAGCCGAGGCGTTTAACTGAAGTTTACTTGAGGCACAAGAAAAAGCTAGGGGGCATGTCCATCAGAAAAGCCTGACAGGCTCTGGCTTAAGTTTTGAACGGATAACTCTGGCTATCATGTGGAATGCAAATTGTAAGGGGCAAGAGAGGCAATGGAAAACCCAGCTAAGGGGTCACTGACAAAGCACAGGCTAGTGACGATGGTGGCTTAGGCTCTAATGGTGGCTGTGGGGATGGATCAGAAGTGTTTGGGTTTGGGATCTAGCTCGGGATACAGTAGACAGAAATTCCTGATGGCCTGGGTAGAGGAGGGCACCAGTAAGGGAGAGGAATCAAGACTGGTCCTGGGTTCCTGCTTGAATGAATGACGAGTGGTAGAATCATTTACCAACCTGGGAGAAAGCCTTCTTGGGGTGGGACAGGAGGATGGTTACGAGTCACGTTTTTGTCTGTGGACACTGGTGAGTCTGGGGCCTCAGAAGATCTAAATGTGGGCACCCTCAGTAAAAAAGCCCTCTTATCCTTCCCCTAGTACCTTTAAATCCTAGAGCAGTGGTCCCTGACCTTCTTTGCAATGGGGACCAGTTTTGTGGAAGACAATTTTTCCACGGAGCAGGGGTGAGGGGGTATGGATTTGGGGTGAAACTATTCCACCTCAGATCATCAGACATGAGTTAGATGATTCTCATAAGGAGCATAAAATGTAGATCTTTGCATGCCCAGTTCATGATAGGGTTTGCGCTCCTCTGAGAATCTAATGCCACTGCTGGTCTGACCGGAGGTGGAGCTCAGGCGGTGAGGCTCATTTGCCCACTGCTCACCTCCTGCTGTGAAGTCTGGTTCCCAACAGCCCACCCACCAGTACAGGCCTGCAGCCTGGGGGCTGGGGACTGCTGCCCTAGATGACCTCATGCCATCCTTCGGCTTTCCATGTAAGAACTCACATGCTTTATGTCCTCTCAATGGAAACTCCTCCTAATTTTGCTTAGTAACTTCTATGGGCCCAGCACTACGGTGAGTTCATTTTATATTTATTCTCACACAGAATCCCAACAACATTGGGAAAACCCTGCAATACTGTTTCCCCATTTCACAGATGGGGAAAGTCTCCAAAGAGGCTAGACTAGTTGGCTCAGGATCACTCAGAGAGTATGTGCTGGTGTTCAAACGCACGCTTGCGCTTGCTAAGGCCAGTGCTCCAGACCGTGCCCCCACACCACGCTGCTTTAAACACCGACCCTACAATCTTGTGTTTGTACTGTGAATTTGTCATACACAGGAAGACTAACCAAAAAACTTAGTCTGAAACAATTGCAAATTCTGACATTACAGAATCTTTGCTGTAGTTTCCTCAGGAAGGCTTTAGTAAATTAATGATAGAGCAACCAAAAATAGGTCCTGGGGTAGAAGCATTTTCGATATAATTTTTTAACAAAATGCCAACTGATTATTTTGTGGTGTGAGATTCTTTAGATCAAAATATAAGTGCTACTCTTCATTTAGTTGCACGTAGACACAAGAATAAAAGCTGTGACATTATTAATCACTATATTCAGTTATGATTGATAGGCTTTTCTGCGGGGAGGAAAAAGTGCCTCAGATACAATCTGTCCCAACAGCTCTACGATATGCTAATATTTTCTTCAGATGAAAGAGGAGATGTGTTCAGATACCTGCTACAATAGGCAGTTAATACCAAATGCGCCAAAGCAGAGCTGATGAAAGTAGGATTAGAGGAATATTAGGAATTAGCCAAGAGCCTGCATGCTTTCCTAAATGGACTCATTTTTAGCTTGACACAGCCTTTTTATGAGGCAAACAGACTGCATTCCAGTCCATTCATGCTAATGTTGTTATAACATTAAGGTGTGTTTATGAAATGGTGGTGATTCTAACAACTGATTCCTTATCCTTTGAATATTAAATTTTTAAATGTCTTTTTAAAGAAAATTCACCTTTAAGAGAATGAATCTACTCATCACTGTTGTCTCTTCTTCATGAGGGTATTACAGAGCAAGCCAGCAGCTCAGCAATGATAATTATTTACTAATTGCTTCGGAAATGACTAAGGCTCCACACACCTCCAAGGCACCACGGTAAACCCATCAAAACCTGTGTCAGATCGCTCGGTGTCCAACAGACACACTCGTCACAGCCGACTGGGTAGACCAGATGTTCTGGCATCTGAGCCTTCAAGCATTTTTTTTTTTTTTTAATCTTTTGAGAGCTCCCTGACTTGGGATAGTGATGCGGTACCAGACCAAATGGCCTGGGGCTATGGGTGCTTTCTTTTTCTTTTTATATTTCTTTAACTGAATATACTTTCTTTAATTCTAGTCTTCACTTAAGAACATATTTTCTTGTGAAGGGCAGAGTCATGACCTTCTAAACATACACTGTACATACAGGTCGGAATCGCTTCCTGTCTCTCGGTACTTCCCTCCACAGGGCTCACAATGAGCACTCACGCCACCCTACGTGGTAAGATGGGATTCTCTTCCTTCCTCAGCCACTCCTATCTTCACCTCTTGTCAACAGTTGGCACATGATGGATGGAGTAAAAAACTTGACACTTCGCTAGCCTGGCAACACGCTGCATCTCTGCTCAAGTTCCTTCTCTCCTGGCAGTCCTTGCCTGAAGAGTGTGAGGAAGCTGTCTGAGGTCTCACACGCTGCCACCGCTCCAGGATGGAGCTGGGACCCCACAGGCGACAGGGTGCATGGATGGCTGATGAGGTGGAGGGCATGTGAAAGGCAGGACACCGGAGAGAAAGGGAAGAAAACTCCCAAATGCCCACCTGCAGTAGATGCTCTGTAGACAGAAAGACAATGCTGTGGTTGGAACACAAGGCTCCACCGAGTGTGAGGCGATGGGGAACAGAAAGGCTTCTCTCTGCGATGGACTGGGTCTAGCTGCAGGCATAACAAGCTGCTGCCTTTGCCGAATGCAAAGTAAGCATCGACCTATGCCTGCTTAGCCTGTTCTCAGCTTCCCCCATATCAATATGGGGCAACAACGGCACCTGCCTCATGGGGTTCACCTGGGAATTAAATGATTTCATACGATAAAGCACTTAGAAAAGCTCCTAGTAAGTGCTCAATCAGTGCAAGCTATTATTACTAGTGTTGGCAAAATCTGAAAAATTACATTCATGTCCAAAAGATGAAGGTCCCACCAGCCAAGAGGGGTCCCTCCCATAGGCAGCTGAAGCATATACACTGGTTGCCTTCCCAAATCTACTCACCTCCACCTACTTCTCCTTATTTTTGGAGATGGAGTCTCGCTCTGTTGCCCAGGCTGGAGTGTAGTGGCACAATCTCAGCTCACTGCAACTTCTGTCTGCCAGGTTAAGTGATTTTCCTGCCTCAGCCTCCCAAGTAGCTGGGATTACAGGCACGTGCCACCATGCCCAGTTAATTTTTATAATTTTGGTAGAGACAGGGTTTCACCATGTTGACCAGGCTGGTCTCGAACTCCTGATCTCAGGTGATCCACACCCACCTCGGCCTCCCAAAGTGCTGGGATTACAGGTGTGAGCCACCGTGCCTGGCCGCCCACCTCTCTTTTTTTAACAAAACCCTCTATTTTCCATTTTGTTCAGACATCCGTCCTCCTTGAGTGGCCGTGTGCTCCAGAGGAGGGAACCCAGTGGCCACACCAGGTGGTGATCAAGGTTGGTCCTGGCTGCTGGCAGGAAACAATTTCTTTGCCCATGACTGCTTTAGGTATAGGACATAATTCCAGCCTGTGGGACACAGGGAGGGGCTTTCTCTTGTTTTTAGAATCATATTAGGGAAAAAAAAAGTAGCCCATTAAAAAAAAATTTGACCTCAAAACATCTGCCTGGAGTGGTGGCAACCTCCTGGTGACCAGAAAGAGAGGTAGGCGGTTTAGTCTACCCCAGCCTCCACTCCCTCCTCACTTCTTCGGTGAGATAAGAAGCTCCTTATTTTCTAAGGCAGTTAAGTTGGAGTCTTCGGTTTCTCATAGGGGAGAAAACCAAATATCTCTGTGGCCAAGGGGTTGCCATCTTGTGGCAGACAAACACGGCCACAGGAAGGGTTTTAGTGGAGTTCAGCAAGGAGAACCAGCTTCACTCATCATCGGAGGCAGGGACTGTCACTTACTGAATATCTACTGTTTGCCCAGGCTTCACTTACGTTTATTCTTGTCAGTACCCTGAAAGGTGGGTTTTGTTGTCTCCACTTCAGAGATGAGGAAACTCAGAACAGATGAGAAACCATCCCAGGCATCCCACCACCCCCAGCAGCAGAGGTGGGGTTTTAGCCCAGGTGTACCTGATTCTCCATCAAGCCCTCTGGCTCCCAGGAGACTATGGAGACAAGGAAGCTGAAGGCCAGAGAACTCAGAAGCCAGTCTAGGAGACGCTCAGTCAAAGGCACAGAGGAGCCACATGAAAGCAGAGAGTCACGATTGTGGCCAAAATGGAAAGCAAGGGCCAGGAGAGTGCCAGCAAGTGAGAAACGCACCAGGACTTAGCGTGGCTGTTGAGTGGAACCTGAGTGCAGATTAAACCAGAGCCGGGACCAGGTGGATCCTGAAGAGGACACGCTGAGAACCACCCTGGCCTTCCAGAGCCTTCTCCTCCAAACAGAGAGTGCCTCTTCCCATGAAACCGTGGGGCACAGTCACCAAAGACAGAGAGATGAAACCCAGAGATCATCAAGTCTGGCCTTCTCCTTTGACTGAAGGAGAAAATGGGGCTCAGAGAGCCCAAGGGTTCAACTGGATCATGAGTGTGAATGAGAATCAGCTGGAGGGTCTGAATGCTCGTGAAGAAGACAGAGGCTAACAAACCAGCCAGCGGCCCAAACTCACTGCAGAAGAAAACAATTAGGAAATAGGAGTGCTGGGGTTTAGCTGGTTTGGGGTTCCCCCTGCTAATTATTTGTTGGTGTAGGAAGGCCAGTCCACACATGCATCTGGCTCCAAAAATTCAGAGGCATTTGCATGCATTCTTGGCTCAAGGTAAGCCACATGGACTTAAAATAATTAGCATTCTTTCATTCCCAAACTGTAACCATCACCCAGCAATGACATGTATATGAAGAGAGGCTTACTTAGATAATTCCTAAGTCTTCTTGTCAGTCTCCAACATTAGTGAGTGACCATTAGAAGGGTCAGAGTCTTCATTAGAAGCATGCTACTGCACATAGCACAAGGTTGAGGGGTATACTGATTTGTTCTCATTTGGAGGTGGAGGGGCTGGAAAGGAATGAGATTCATTTGTGTTCCTACCTATACTTCAAAGGAAGCTCTATGGATAAGCACAATAGTAATAGCTGGCATTTTTTAAGTGTTCCAGGTGCTTTATTCTGAATTTTTTTTTTGAGATGGAGTCTCGCTCTGTCACCAGGCTAAAGTGCAGTGGCGCAAACTTGACTCACTACAACCTCTGCCTCCCAGGTTCAAGCAATTCTCCTGCCTCAGCCTCCCAAGTAGCTGGGGCTATAGGCGCCCGCCACCACACTCAGCTCATTTTGTATTTTTAGTAGAGATGGGGTTTCACCATGTCGGCCAGGATGGTCTCGATCTCTTGACCTCGTGATCTGCCTGCCTCAGCCTCCTGAAGTGCTGGGATTACAGGCATGAGCCCCAGCCCGACCTATTCTGGATGTTTTTAAGCCCCACAGCAGCACGTGAAGGTAGGAGCTGTTATCCCCAGTGACAGGTGAAGAAACCCAATGATGAGGACTTGCCTAAGGCCACCTGGTTGGTAAATGGCAGAGCCCCAAGATAGAAACCCAGGTCCCGGGGTCAGTCTCCTCCCATCTCCGCTGCAAGTCCAGGGTTGGGGTCGTAGGTAGAATTGGGGCTACAGTCTGTGCTGGCTGGAATGCACGGTGGAAAGAACCCTCCACTACGCTGGTACTTAGCGTTACCTTTTCCCTCCACCTTTGTTCTCATAGACAGTTGCATGAAAACTGCCTGGGTTTAAACTCTTAGCAATGGGTTTCCATGGGGCAGAGGATGGAATTTAAAACATTAACTGAAAGGATGGACGGTGATGGAGTTCCACTTGAGACTTGCTCACCACAGCCTTATTTTGGGCCATTTACAGATCCTGGCCTTTGTCTGCATCTCCGCACTCAAAGTCATGTTGCATTATTGATCCTCAACTATGTTTCTGCTGCTGTGATCACTGTCACACACAGTGGACTTTTCCAGAAGCATATCATGATTAACACGGTTTAAAGAGACAAAAAAACATGCAACCCCTAAATAATAGCAAGTGCATGACAAATTTCTTGCAGAATAACAAATGGGTCACAGCAAAAGCAGCAGATAATTATACCAGGCTTCCTACTAATACAAACTATAGTGAAAAGAGGTCTTTAGAAACACATAATGCTAAGAAATTATCCTACTAAGATGAGTCTTCTGGTGTTAATGGTATCAGCCAGGGAAATGGAGACAAACATTTTGTGGATCTCTGGCTATTTTTGAGTATGAAATATATGAGTCTCAGAAGAGTTCAAAAAAGAAAGAAAATTTGTCACATTTCAAACCAACATATTGAATCAAATAAATTAAACCATGATTCTCAAACTGCTCATGTAACTGACAGGCCCAAATGCATTTTAAAAAGGAGTCTGATTCCAACCCTTGAATGACATTATCCTCTCCTCCCCTCCTTAGCTGTGTGCGGCGAGATCTAACCACAATCAGCAAATAGGAGCGATGCTATATGCTCTTTCTCTGAACACAGAGTAGCTTTTATGGCTAAATTACTCAGTACTTAAAGGTACATCACTTGGAGTTTGGTTATTTTTACTATGCCGCTCTTGATTGGCACTGACTGCTGCAAAGCCGTCGTCTCTAAAGAAAAACCTGCTCAGCTTTGTCTTAGACAAAGACAGAAAAGGCAGCCCTACTAATGATGATCTAAAGTTAATACAAAAGTAATTAATATTCCAGGACTTCTGCTGATGTCATTCACCAAAAGAGATGCCATCCAAGACAGTCAAAGTAGTCGGAACACAAGCTTCCACACTGGCTTGTCATCAGGAAATCTATTTAGTCGGACAGTGTTGACATGAGAACTCAGAGGAAGAGGTGTGGCTCATTTTCTGTCCTCTACCTCTGCTAACAGTTACCGCTGATGACAGGTGGGGTGTGGGGAAATCAATTCTTTAAAATTTCTATTACCTTTTCTCCCACTTGGATTTCAAGTTCTTTTAATGTGCGGCAGCCATTCATTTCATTCTCATCTCCCCTTAGAAATTAAAAAAAAAAACTTTATTAAAACATTTTAACAGAATAAATGTTTACATATGATAGGCAGAGATCAACATTACAAGAATTTCCAAATAGTCTATTTTAAGATGCAAGGCTACTGTCTGCCAGAAGCATGAACTAGGGCAAATTACTTAGTTTCCACTGGTCTCAGTTTTCTCATCTGTAAAATGAAATATAGAATTTACTCCTCCTAAGGTAATGCGCAAATTAAATAATTACAGCTGACACTTAATAAGCATGTACTGTGTCCCAAGACTTAACAAGCCTTATCTCATTTAAGCCTCTCAACAGCTCTGTGGATTTGGGATCATGATCATCCCTACTTTACCAAGGAGACTGAGGGGCTCTTAATAGATGAGGAAAATGAAGGTCACATGTGAGGAGGTGGAGGCACCAGAGTCAGACTCAGGTGCTCTGGCTTCAGGTCCAGCTCTTAACCCCTCTGCTGTTGCAGCACTTTGATCTGACCACTGTGGGGCGCTGAGTCCACTTTCAGCTGCGCAGTGAAGGGCATCGTGGTCAATGTGTCTCTACCGTCCCTGGGTTCTATCTGCTTGTCCCCATTCACTGGTTTTTACTTTGCATTATCGGTATATCTGCAAACCACTGCAGAGCTCCTCCTTGGGACACACTGGCCAGGTGAGGATGGTGGAGAACACAAGGGGGCAGAACTGGTGCCTCTCGCCACTTTACAACGTCTCTCCAGGCCTCCTACCTGCCAGGTCTGGGGATGGGGTGCAAGACACCGCCCGTACTTGTGACAGGGCCAGATGGGAAATAAGCAAACAAATAAGTAACATGAGTTGAAATAGTAACAGGTGCCATGAAGAAAATAAAGATGGGCAGGAAGATAAACTAGAGACGAGGGAAGATGGGATGACTCTTTGGACGGAGTGGGTAGCAGAAGACCTCTCTGGCCAAGGACCACAAGTTGAGGGGCCATGAAGCCTTCCAGGCAAAGGGAACATGCAGCCAGCAAGAAGCCCGTGGGTGGCAGGAGCTCAGCAGATCCCAGGAAGAGGCCAGGGAAGCCAGAGCTGGATGGGCAATGAGAAGGTGTGCAGGCTATGTTCAGAGGCAGGCAGCTGCCAGGCCCGGGGGTCTGTGAGCCACGATAAGGAGTCTAGACTTCAAAGGGTAAGAAGAAGACACTAGGGTGTTTAGCAGAGATTCAATTCCTTACACAGGAGGAAACTGAGACTCCGATGGGTTCAGTTCTGTGCCCAAGTTAAGGAGAGGGCCGATCAGGAATTCAAGTCTATAATCCTATGTTACATGTCATATTTTAAATGCTGTTTTAATGATATATTCAATAGATACAGACACTATTTATAGAATGTTTAGGAACTAAAGAATAAAAATTAAATGTCTGTGTACCCAACGCCCCCATCCAGCTGAAGAAATGGAACACTGCCAGTGCCTTGGATCTCCAGGAGGGCCCCCTTCCCAATCACATTCTCCTCCTGCCTAGTTCTACCCAAGCTGGTCAAGGCTTTGCCAGGTCTGCACTGCAGTTCAGCCTCTCCCTCTACTCAATCCTGCTTCAGGCTGCTTCTCTTTGCAGGCGTTTTCCCTCATCTACATCTTGCTCTCCAAAATCCATCTCAGTGTCTGCTTCAGGAGAACCCAACCTATGACCATTTATTGTCAGATGCTAACTTAGTGACACGAGCTTTCTTTAGATTAATATCGAATAGTATGTCTTTTTAAATCTTTTCACTTTTAAACTTTAGGTTTTTCTCTTAGTGGATTTTACTATTTGTTGTCTAGACAGGACAATCTTTGTCTTTTAAGTGGAAGATATAATAACTTAATACGTAATAATTTTTATTTTGCCTGAAGTTGATATAGTTACATTTTCTTTTATTTTTCTATTGCATAATTTTTCCATCCTTTTTTTTTTAAGTCTTTGTATCCTTTTTATTTTCAAAGTCAGTAACTGGAATTTTTATCCAGTCCAATAATCTCTGCCTTTTAACTGAAATATTTGATCCTTTGCATTTAATGTAGTTATATTATATATAGATGGGGGTCGGTCTAAAAATGTGTGTTCTCTATTTGCAGTATCTGTTGTAGATTTTTTTTTCCCCTAACCTTTTCGATTGAATATTTTAAAATCATTTCATTTTTTTCTTCAAAATGTTGGGAGTTAAATACTGTTTCTATTCTTTAGCAGTTACCCTAAAAATCACAATGTGTACATATAACATTTCAATGTATAAAATTAATCAATATATTTATCCTCCTGCTGGCTATTAAATAGATCTTAGAAGACTTCAATTTATCCAGTCGGCTGATTGTTGTCTAAATTTTAACTCTAAACTTTTTATTTAACACACATAGATATTTTTGTAACCACTTTATAGAGCCAAAAATCATTTCTATTTGCCCACATTTTGCCACTTTCTTTGCTTTTCACTCCTAAAATCTCAGACCTTTCATCTGGGATTACTTTCCTTCAGCCTCTAGCAGAATCAAGATCTTTCAGTCAAGATCTGCAGAAGATTATCTCAGTTTTTGTCTAAAAAGTGTCTTTTAATCCTCAGTCTTTATTTTTTAAATGTTTTCTCACTGACTTTTATAATATTCAAAAATTCAAAATAAGCTGTCAAATCGAATTAACCTTTAGAGGCATACAAATTCAAATTTACAACAGGCTTTTAAAAAATATATAGGTTCTGGCTGGGCGTGGTGGCTCATGCCTGTAATCCCAGCACTTTGGGAGACCAAGGCTGGTGAATCATCTGAGGTCAGGAGTTTGAGACCAGCCTGACCAGCATGGTGAAACCCCATCTCTACTAAAAATACAAAAATTAGCCGGGCGTGGTGGCGCACACGTGACCAAAAGCCTTTCTTCTTTCTCTCTTCTCTTCCATAGGCTAAAGTCAGCTAGACCTGCCTAGAGTCAACTTCACGTCTACTCTGTGAACTAACGCTCTGCTGATGCTGTTTCCTTTATCCATTTGAATCTGTGGTGCCCGGACTGCCAAAGGCCTCTTGCAATACACAGTCCTGGTGAATAAACTCAGCTTCTTTAGTAGGTTTTTCTCCAGAACTCTCAGTGCGTCTTCTTGTGTGGTGCTCAGAAAGCTTTTAAACACTTCTGCTAAGATTTTATACATGAAAGACTGTAGTTATTCTTCATGGAAGTAGCATTGTACCAAGCGCCATATGGATTATCTAATATGCAAGGGGCGCTTTCTGTCCATATGTAGAAATGGCCTACATGTCCATCTGAAGCAAATCTCAAAAGGTTTAACCTGCTCATTTTAAGCAAAATCATTCGTTGTTTCTCAAGAGATGATGTTTCTACCATTATTATAGGTGATACAAGGTTCTCTATGCTCGATACAATACTTCCACATTTTGCCCTTACCAGCTCCCATATACTCAGAAATAGAGACTTTTAAAATATCATTCCAGGTCATACCTTGTTAATCTTCATGCTGCTTTCAACTTAATCAACTATTATCAGATATTCAGGAACTTCCTCAATATGGTGATTTTCATAAATGACAAGTTTTAGTAAGGCCAGGGCAGAAGAGATGGCATACTCTTTCTGTGTTTATGTTCACTGTATGTTATCAGTGGCATTAAGTTTTGGCTGGTATAAAACGTGATATCCTGGCCAGGAGCAGTGGCTCACACCTGTAATCCCTGCACTTTGGGAGCCAAGGTGGGTGGATCACTTGAGGTCAGGAGTTCGAGACCATCCTGCCCAACATGGTGAAACCCTGTCTCTACTAAAAATACAAAGATTAGCCAGGCATGGTGGTGGGTGCCTGTAATCCCAGCTACTCAGGAGGCTGAGGCAGGAGAATTGCTTGAACCCAGGAGGCAGGGGTCGCAGTGAGCTGAGATCACACCACTGCACTCCAGCCTGGGTAACAGAGCAAGACTTCATCTAAAAGAAAAGATAGTATAGAGTTCTGGGACAGCAAATATTTTATGTCAGCACACTGAAAAGATTATTTCATTATCTTATAACCTTTGCTGTCACTGTTGAGAAGTTGGTGTCAGTCTAATTGTCACTCCTCTGAAGTCAACTCCAATTTTCTTCTCACTGCCTTTAAGATTTTCTCTTTGGTTTTGATGTCTGCAGTTTTACTGTGACAATGTCTAGATAGGCATTTGTTTTTATTTATCTGGCTTCAGATTCTCAGCCATTATCTTTTCAAATATTATTTCTGCCCTGTTCTTTCTCTTATATTGCTGTGGGTTGAAGGTGTTCCTCCAAAATTTAGATGTTGCCACTGTGAGAGTATTAAGAGGTGATTAGGCCAGGAGGGTTCCTCCCTTTTCAGTGGGATTAGGTGCTCGTGTGTGTGCGTGCGTGCGTGCGTGTGTGTGTGTGTGTGTGTGTGTCCAGGCTGGAGTGCAGAGGCTGGAGTGCAATGGCACGATCTCGACTCACTGCAACCTTCGCTTCCTGGGTTCAAGCGATTCTCCTGCCTCAGCCTCCCGTGCAAATAGTTAGGACCACAGGCATGCACTGCCACACCTGGCTAATTTTTGTATTTTTAGTAGAGACGGGGCTTTACCATGTTGGCCAGGTTGGTCTTAAACTCCTAACCTCAAGTGATCCGCCAGGCCTCAGCCTCCCAAAGTGCTGGGATCACAGGCTTGAGCCACCGCACCAACCTTAGATGCCTTTGTAAAAGGGCTTCAAGGTGGGCACCAACATACTCTTGCCCTTCCACCCTCCACTATGTAAGGATGCCAGTAAGAGGCCGTCACCACATACTGGTGCCTTGATCTTGGACTTCCTAGCTTCAAGAATGATGAGAAATATATTTCTTTTCTTACAAACTATAGTACCCAGTCTCAGGTATTCTGTTATAGCAGAACAAAACAGACTAAGACAAGCATCTTTTTGCAAATCCAATTAGAAGTATATTAGGCCTCCTCTTCCTGTCCTCCATATCTCTTACACCTGTCCTCCTAATTTTGTATAGTTTTGTCCTTCTGTACTGCATTCTAGATAATTTCTTCAGAGCTATTTCTCATTCCACAAATGTTCTTTTCAGCTGTGTTTAATCCACTATTTCTATCCATCCACTGAATTTTAGAACTACAATCAGATTTTTCAGAAGTTCTATTTTATACGTCTTCAAATATTCATTTTATTGCCTCTTGTGCATATTCATATTTTGAATCTATTCCTTTATTTCTTTAAACATATTAAAACACTGGTTTTACATTACGTATCTGATAGTTCCAATATTTCGAGTGTTTGGAGATCTGATTCTATTGGGTATTACATCTCTTGGTTTGCAGTCCTCATTCTTTGTCTCTTCGTATGTTAAGATTTTTTCGTGTGATCTGATGTTACTTGGCACTTTATCTGTGGAAATTCTTTAAGGGATAGGCTGAAGGTGCATTCTTCCACAGAAGGGCACACCCAGTCCAGGACTATTCAAGTAAGTTCCTTGCCCAAAATTTGTGAGACCACACAGCATGAATTCAAGCACAGACCTTCATACAAGTCAAGTTGTAATTACAATTTCCCCCTATTCACTCAGCACCAGTGTTGAAATTGGCAGTTTTCCTCGTTGTGCCCTTTCGTGATGAAGGTTTATATTTGTGATTTATCCTCAGCTGAGGGTGTAGGGTCCCAGCTGTGTAGGCAATGGTCCTTTGTTAGGTGCTTCCACCTTGGGAAGGCCCTCTAGGCTTTGTCTCTTGTCTCCTTACTCCAAATGGCAAAACTGAATACACAATTTCACCAGATTTGGACAATACCCTCAGGGTAGAAGCTGACTTTGTAAAATGCTCCCTTCTCTGGATCCCAATTTTTATTCTATGTTTGGCCTCTGAAGATTCCTTACTTTCTTGCCAGCTCAGTAATGTATTAAAATGTATGTATATATTTTGCCTTGTATCCAGCATTTTAATTATTTTCAGTAGAAGTGCTGTTCGTGGTATATAGCTTATCGTATTGCTAGAAAAAGAAGTCTGTTCACTAGAATGCATTGTCTCAACAATAAAGATAATTCTACTTCATGAGTAAACCAAAAATCTTTCAAATTTAGTTTAAATATTTAGCCCAAAGGTAACTCATGATCATTTTTATCTCAAATGTATTAGGCAGGTTTCACAGTAAGGAAAAAGCTCTCTGCTCTCTGCTTTTAGTTTTTCCAGTTCTTTGGCTTTCTTACCAAAGAATGTTCATATTAGTTTACTGTCCACCTAAGAATCTTATCCATCAAATGGGGATGGTTTTATGTCAAGAACAAGAATAGGCAGCCTGTAAGACAAACTGCCATTCTTTTGAAAGAGCCTGGAAATCATCTTAGTCCCCACTTAGCACTAACTAAAGAAGGCACAAAGATGTTCCAAATGATGGAGGGGATGATGCTGGGTCACTCTTGCTGGAGCTGCTGCACTCATTCCTTTGGTTTTGTTTGTTTGCATGTTTGTCTGTTTTGAGATCAAATCTCACTCTGTCACCCAGACTGCAACACACTGTTGTGATTTCGGCTCACTGCAACCTCCACTTCCCGAGTTCAAGTGATACTCCTGCCTCAGCCTTCCGAGTGGCTGGAAGTACAGGTATGTGCCACCACACCCGGCTAATTTTTATATTTTTAGTAGAGATGGGATTTTGTCATATTGGCCAGGCTAGTCTTGAACTCCTGACTTCAGGTGATCCGCCCACTTTGGCCTCCCAAAGTGCTGGGATTACTGGTGTGAGCCACTGTGCTCAGCCATCTTTTTTTTAAATTGTGATAAATACACACACATAACACAATTATTTTTAAGTGTGTAATTGAGTAGTGTTAAGTATATTCACATAATTTTGCAAAAGACCTCTAGAACTGTTTTATCTTACAAAATCAAACTCTACACCCAAGCACATAAATTCCCTACCTCTCCTTCCCCCACAACACAAATTCTTACACCTATACTGTATCAGTGATGCATCCATCATAAAAGCCATGATACCAGGGTTTTCTAATATTTCAGGATCAAATTTAATTTTTTTTATCCCTTTAGGAAGATCGGTTCTTCGTTCTGTGATTTTGTCCATCTTTTGTTCATACTAAATACCGTTTTCTCTTATCAGCTGATATTAATTGGCTTTTGTGTTTTTTAATGAACTAGATAGTGTAATTCATTGTAGTACTGTAATACACTGCAGTAGTGTGGTAGTGTAATTTCAACTTTTATTTTTTATTAGTTTTATTTTTTTGAGACAGAGTCTCACTTTGTCACCCAAGCTGGAGTGCAGTGGCACAATCTCGGCTCACTGCAGCCTCCACCTCCTGTGCTCAAGTGATCCTCCTACCTCAGCTTCCTGAGCAGCTGGAGCACACCACCCTGCTCAGCTGATTTTTAAATTGTTTGTAGAGATGAGGGTCTCACTCTGTCATGCAGGCTGGTCTCAAACCCCTGAGCTCAAGTGATCCTCTCGCCTCAGCCTCCCAAAGTGCTGGGATTACAGGTATAAGCCACCACACCAAGACTCAACTTTTATTTCAGATTAAGGGGTACATGTGCAGGTTTGTTACATGGGTCTATTGTCTGAGGTTTGGGGTACAAATAATCCTGTCACCCAGATAGTGAGCATAGTACCTAATCGTTTTTCAGCCCTTGCTCCCATCCCTTCCCCCCTCTAGTAGTCTGCTGTGTTTGCTGCTCCCACCGGTATGTCCACATGTATCCAATGTGTAGCTCCCACTTGTAAGTGAGAACATGTGGTATTGGTTTTCTGTTCCTGCATTAATTTGATTAGGATAATGGCCTTCAGCTGCATCCGTGTTGCTGCAAAGGACATGATCTCATTCCTTTTTATGGCTGCATAGTATTCCATGGTGTATATGAACCACATTTTAAAATTTAATCCAACATTGGTAGGTACCTAGGTTGGTTAATTCCATGTCTTTGCTATTGTGACTAGTGCCATGATGAACATATGAGTGCATGTGTCTTTTGGTAGAATGATTTGTTCTCCTTTGGGTATATATGTGGTAATGGGATTCCTGGGTCCTATGGTAGTTCCAAGTTCTTTGAGAAATCTCCAACTGCTTCCCATAGTGGCTGAACTACAAATTTAATTCTTATATGTAATTGGTGACACAACTCCTGAGAAAATGAGACTTATTCATTTAGATTCAGATGAGTAAATACTTTTGTTACTAAAACAGTATCTCCTAAATCATATACTAGAAAAAAAAGAACTACTGCTGATTGAGACATTAAAGGTCATACTCCAACCTGCTCATGTTGAAAAAAAAAAAAGAGTCCCATGCTTTATGCAAAAGCTATGAAATACTCCAGAAGCTCATACAAACATCTTTTTTTTTGAAATTTCTAGCCACCAAAACATCATCACTTTCCAATGAACAACATTAAAAATGTATAAAAACCCACAAATTTTAAATTTGGCATCGTAATATTTTCCTTCAAAGTTAAATTCCATTAATTCCGAATCTAGATATATTGCATGTAAACTATTTTTATCTGGTTTTAATTTGCTATGTTTACATTTTATTACAGCATCATTCCTCTTGTTCCGAAATATATCCTATATAGATGCTAAAATCTTCTCTAAATAAAACTTGACTGGATTAATTCCATTAAATTCCATATGGACAAGCTCTATAAACCCATCTTCCATATATAGCTGTTGATATGATTAGTGCAAATGGCTTCACGTCATAGCTCTTACTCATCATTTCAAATTTCACATTTTCACACGAGCAAACCAAACACTTACCTCTTTATGCCATTTATATATAGGTCAATTCCACCAAACCTGGACAGAAAATCAAGGTACGGTACAGTACCAGAGGTGCTGAGGGGGATCTAGATTCAAGGGAGAAGAATGACATGTTAGAGACTTAAGATACGAACAATAGATGGTAAAGCAGATTTCTAAATCGTAGCTTTCAGGGTGTCACAGCCAATACTATTAATGGGATACGTATTCCATTAAACATTTAAATACAATTGCTTAACCCAGGTGTCAGGGTGAACATGCATCCTCAGCAAATAAAGTGTAAACAGCATCCCAGAATGCCAGTCTGTACTCAACTGAAAGTCAACAAGTTATCTACAAAATTATCTAAAATCACCTAAAAAATAAAATTAGCAGAAATATACTCTTTATATACTCTAATACATATCATACATATAACACATATTAGAAGCTGAGGCCATAGCACAATTTTATACTGAGTGTCACATGAACTTTGTATATAACTTTGTACATAAAGTTTTAAGGTAGAAAAAAATCCATTTTTAAATTAAAAATTCTACAAAGGGTATCATTGGGTCAAGTGGGTCAATACAGACTGTAGATTAAATAAAGTAGTATTTCAATGTTTAATTTGCTTAAGTTGATAACTGCACTGTATTTACATAAAAGAATAGTTCTTAGGAAATGTACACTGATGTATTTTGGGGTAAAGAATTGTGATATAAGCAACTTCCCCTCAAATGTTGTTGTTGTTGTGGTTTGTTTGTTTGAGACGGAGTCTCACTCTGTCGCCCAGGCTGGAGTGGTGCAATCTCGGCTCAGTGCAACCTTCTCCTCCCCGGTTCATGTGGTTCTCCTGCCTCAGCTTCCAGAGTAGCTGGGATTACAGGCATGAGCCACCAGGCCCAGCCTCCCTCGAGTGTTTTTAAATATATATGAATGTATATTGGGTATGTTGTTTGCATACACACACACACACACACACAAAATGAGAGCTCACAGGAGAAACAAATGAGGTAAAATGTTCACAGTAGATAAATCTGAATGAATGAAAGTTGCCAGGAAAAAATAAATAAAACAAACAGAAAATGTGAATAAGGGCATATGGCATTATTTGTATCATATGGGTGCTATTTGTACCTTTCTTATTCTTGCAACTTTTCTTTTTTTTTGTTTCGGAGACAGGGTCTTGCTCTGTTGCCTAGGTTGGAGTGCAGTGGCAGGATCTCAGCTCACTGCTGGGTTCAAGCAATTCTCCTGTCTTAGCCTCCCGAGTACCTGGGACTGTAGGTGCCCGACACCACACCGGCTAATTTTTGTATTTTTAGTAGAGATGGAGTTTCATCATGTTGGCCAGGCTGGTCTCCAACTCCTGAACTCAAGTGATCCACCTACCTCAGCCTCCCTAAGTGCTGGGATTACAGGCAGGAGCCAATGTGCCCAGCCTATTCTTGCAACTTTTCTAGGGGTTTGAGATTATTTCTAAGCAGAAAGTTAAGTTGTATTTAATAAAAATATTTCCAAAAAAGCACTATGAATCTAAAATTTATTTAAACATTAAATAAATATACAGTCAATATAAATCTATTTCATGACGCTTTATACACATATACAAAGTACAATTTCCCATACAGTTGAACGGTTCCCAAATCTACACAATCAAATGTGTTATTTACTAAGCTCTTAAAATTCCGGCCTCAAAGCCTAGCATGGTTATCACAGTCTCCCCAAAAGGATGAATTGCTCTTTACTATTTAAAACATGTATCACTAGGAAAAGAGACCGGGGGGAGGGGCTCACAGGGTGGGCCTCTGTATAGCCTTTTCCTGGAAAGAATGCCCATGATTTCTTTTTCTGATAATGGATTTTTTTAGTAGATATAATTTTGAGCAAGCATTTCCATTTCCCTAGCCTTGCAGAAGAAGGACAAGAACAGATTAAACATGTCGTCCAAGGTTGGGTGCCCTCCTGGTTTTGGTAGTGATAAGAGGAAACGAGGAAGAGAAGAAACTTACATCTGCAGGGCTCACGCTGACTAAGTGGGCGCAGGCACTGTTCTCAGTGTTTTACATGAATAGCCCGAAAGCCACCCTCAGAGGTGGCGTCACCTTCTACAACTCACAAAGCAGAGGTATGGCCTCCCTGCCCAGCACAGCCATGAGTGCCCACGATCTCCGTGAATCCAGAGTGCAAGCCCATCCCACTGCACTAACCACCCCACCCATGAAGAAAAACAGAGTCCGTCAAATTGTTTGAGCTTTCATTGCATTTCATATTGTTATTTATAGTCTAAAACAAATTCTAAGGTAGTAAAGAAATTCTCTCGATCAGTCTCCAAAGCTAAGCCCCTCAGACGAGTAAAGAATCTAGTCTAAAAGGAGAGGCTCTGCTCAGTACTTGCCTTTTGGTATTTACAATTCTGGAAAAATGTTTAAGAATCAAAACCATCCATAGATGAATTGCTGACAGCAAATTCTTAGAGTGGGGCTGGGGAGGCTAGTTTTTAAATTAGTAACCGCCATTGTGATAAGTATCTTGCAACAAGACATTTTACCCAACCCGGCACAACCACTGGGACAAAAACAGAACTTTGTTTTCCTTCTCTGGAATCAATTTAGCAATTCAACTTCTTTAAAAATGGTCTCCATTAATATTCAGAGACTGAGGCCACATTTTTAAAAAACACCGAGTCTGCGTTACTCTTAAGGGAAACAAAGGTATGGGGCAGATTACAAGCAAAACCTCTTCATACTTCTTGCCCTGGTCAGTCATTAAAACACCCTGACACTCAAACATTCCTGACACAGGTCTTAAAATAAAATTGAAGCTAAAGTAAATTCAGACTATAACTGGAGAACTCGTTCCTAATTTTAAAGGGAAGTTACCATAAAATCTTTACTCATTTTGTAAGGGCCCAGTTAGGTTTACATTAATAAAAAAGAAAGTGTGGGCCAGGCACGGTGGCTCACACCTGCAATCCCAGCACTTCGGGAGGCCGAGGCAGGCAGATCACAAGGTCAAGAGATCGAGACCATTGTGGCTAACACGGTGAAACGTAGTGTCTACTAAAAACACAAAAAATCAGTCGGGCATGGTGGCACGTGCCTGTAGTCCCAGCTACTTGGGAGGCTGAGGCAGGAGAATCGCTTGAACCCAGGAGGCGGAGGTTGCGGTAAGCCAAGATTGTGCCACTGCACTCCAGCCTGGGTGACAAGAGTGAAACACTGTCTCGAGACTGTTAGACTGTTTCACCAAATGGATTCATCATAAGACCATCTAGAAAAGCCACAGATGCCGGGAAGTCCATGAATGGAGGAGGGAAGCCCTGCCCTTCATTCCCAATGACCTTGGCCTCCTGCAATGCACCACACTCCAGCCTCCTTGACTGACACACAGCTCACAGGAGCTTAAGGTTCTGGAAATCTTGCTTGTCATTTAGGATAGACTATCAAGACCTGTTTTTTAAAAAGTCTTTGAAGTTCTACAGTTCTCAGTGGCTTCTTTTAAAAACAGATGTAGCTTTTAAAAACAGATACACATTTCATATTTTTTGTACTTTTGCTCTTCCTGCATAACTGATTAGCTTGGGAACATTGTCAAAATTTTAAATTAACATTAGATCATGACTATGAGGACACATAGCAGGAAATAATATTTTAACTCTGTTTGGCATAAAGTATCAGTTAAACCAAGTTTATGAAGAAACTGGTACAATGTTTACAGGGACGAATGTTCTTCATTACCATATGACACAGCAGTTCTACCCCTAGGTATGTACCCAAGAGAACTGAAAACATATGTCCACACCAAAACCTTGCACATGAATGTTCACAGCAGCGCTATTCACAAAAGTCAAAACGTGGAAACAACTCAAAGGTCCATCAGCTGAAGAAAGGGTAAACAAAATGTGGTCTATCCATACAACTGACATTACTCAGCCATAAAAAGGAATGAGGTACTTATTCATGCTATAACATCGGTGAGGCCTAAAAACAGGTGCTAGACACACAAGATCATTTATTGTGTGATTCCGTTTATATGAAATGTCCAGATTAGTATTTTCAGATACAAGCAGAAGGGAAATGGGGAGTAACTGCTAATGAGGACAAAGTTTCTTTTTGGAAAGATGAAAACAGTCTTCAATTAGATAGTGGTGATGACTGCGAAATTGTAACTATATTAAAAACATCGATTTATACATCTTTGAAGGGTAAATTTTATGATATGTAAATTATACCTTAGTAAAACTGCCATCAAAAATGTAGACAGTGTCTACAGCCATTACCATTCTGAACGTGCCTGATCTTGGAAGCTTAAGCAGGGTTGGGCCTGGTTAGTACTTGGATGGGAGACCACCTGGGAATAGTGGGTGCTGTATACTTTTAAAGAAAGAAGAATAAATAAATAAATAAATAAATAACTTTTAAAAATGTAGACAGCAATAAAGGGTGATGTGGGAAAAAAATCATGTACTATTGCTCCATTGTTATAGAAGTAAATAAAGGGGGACCTTTTTTTAAACGGAAGAGAAAAGTTCTGTCTTCCTCCTCCTTTTCTATCTTTTCTAACGATTCAGTCCTCAAGTCATTAGATGGGACAGAGGGAAATGATGTCACAGTGTGGGGGGAGCCATCAAAGTCTGAAGGAGGATATGGCATGAAAATGGCATCACCATGGTGTGGGGTCGGCGCCCATGAGGGGACAGGAAGTGCTGGAGATGAGCAACGGAACAGGGAGACTGATCAAATAAGCAAATACACTAAGGAAAAGAGAAGCCACGTTTCTCACTCAGTGAGAAGATAGTGACAATCATGGAAAGGGAGAAGCCAGAGTGATCCCTGGAGTGCTGGGTTAGAATTGGTGCTTCTCAATATGTACAGAGAGACTGATACAGAATAAATATAGATGTAAAGGTATGTATACATGTATGTGAAAAAAAAAACAAAACAAAACAACATGTATCTCCTAGAGCTCTGCTCACTGAGAGGCCTGGGAGCAGGAGCAGCCCTCATGCCCACATCCTGGCTCCTCCGTATCTTCTTCCACTCGAAGGAACCACAGTTGTTCAGTAAAATGGACGACTCCAGACTAAAGCGAGGAAAGTACAGATGAGCTTAGAGTATCTTATGTCAGAAAGCAAAAAAGTGCTTGAAGAATGATGGGGACATGTCAAAGGATATGGAAATCATCTTGAGGGAGTTCTTCCCCGCCAAACTGGGAATACTTTAAACATCAAAAGAAATAGTGAAAGTAATAGACCCATAACCACTTAACAGGAAATCTTGAGTCTCTGCAATGTATGAATAATAAATGTGGCCGGGTGCAGTGGCTCATGCCTGTAATCCCAGCGCTTTGGGAGGCCGCGGTGGGTGGATCGTTTGAGCTCAGGAGTTCAAGACTAGCCTGGGCAACATGGCAAAACACCATCTCTACAAAAATGTACAAAAATTAGCTGGACAGTGTTGTGCGCCTATAGTCCCAGCCACTCAAGAGGCTGAAGCGGGAGAATCACTTGAGCCCAGGAGGTTAAGGCTCCAGTGAACCAAAATCACGCCACTGCATTCCAGCCTGGACAACAGAGTGAGACCCTGTCTCAAAAACAATAATACATGAATAAATTGAAAGTTTGATAAGTAGAATATTTACTAGTTTCAAAGTTTCTCTCCCAAAAATATTTATTAATTACAAAGTGGATCCTGACAGAGCCTGACAGAGCTCACCTTAATAAAGTGATCAAAGCGAGCACCAACGGTGAGAGACAGACTGGGATCACGAGCAACCTAATAAGGTGCAATGAGAAGAACACAGCATTGTGGCCGAGCTGTTTCTGTCGCAGATGCGAGCCTGGATCTAGTCATAAGGAAACACCAGATAAGCCCAAACTGGGGGCTTTCTGCAAATAACTGGTCTGCAACCTTCAAAGTACGAAGGTCATGAAAAGTCTAGGAAAGACTGAAGAATCATTCTGGACTGAAGGAAACTAAAGACATATGAAAACCAAATGCAATGCATAATTCGGACCTGGTTCCTTTAAGACTCTGTGGTACAACTAGCAAAACCTGGCTGTCCCCCGGGGCTGAGATGAGAGTACTGAGTCCATGTTAACTTCTTTTGAAGGATGGATTATGGTCATTGTAGGACAGTGTCCTTGTTTAAAGAAAATACACACTAAATAGTATCACATGACTCGTAAAAAGAAAAGAAAAATAAATAAAATAGGAAATACACAGTAAAATCGGTGGGGAAATGGAGAAACTTACTCTCAAATGGTTTAGATGAAAAACATGTTCTTTGTACTTCCAATGACAGAACTGTACTTTCCAGTACAGTTCTTTGTACTGTACTTCCAACGTTTCTGTAACTTTATGATTTCTTTTAAAAAATAATAAAGTGGCCAGTCATGGTGGCTCATGCCTGTAATCCTAATGCTTTGAGAGACCAAGGTGGAATGACCACTTGAGCCAGGAATTTGAGACCAGCCTGGGCAACACAGACCCTGTATTTATAAAAAAAATTTTTTTGGCCAGGCGCAGTGGCTCATGGCTGTAATCCCAGCACTTTGGGAGGCCGAGGTGTGTGGATCACAAGGTCAGGAGATTGAGACCATCCTGGCTAACGCGGTAAAAACTCATCTCTACTAAAAATACAAAAAATTAGTCAGGCGTGATGGCATGCACCTGTAGTCCCAGCTACTTAGGAGGCTGAGGCAGGAGAATTGCTTGAACCCAGGAGATGGAGGTTACAGTGAGCTGAGATCTGAGATCATGTCACTGCACTCCAGCCTGGGCAACAGAGCAAGAATCTGTCTCAAAATAAATAAATAAATAAAATAAAATAAATATATTTTTTTTAATTAGTGGGGCATGGTGGTGCACACCTGTATTCCTAGCTGCTCAAGAGGCTGAAATAGGAGGATCACCTGAGCCCAGGAGTTTGAGGCTCCAGTGAACTGTGATCACACCACTACACTCTAGCCAGGGCACCACGGTGAGACCATGTCTCTTAAAAAAGATAAAGCAGAGAAGTTATGCAGAGAAAGCTCAAAACAGACCAGCCCTCCTACGGAAAACAACCAAAAACGCTGGTTAAAATAAAGTAAAATAAAACTTAAGGCTCTGGAGAGTAAATGAAAGCAGGCACATTCTGCAGGAAGGCAAAACTTAGAAGAGAGGACAGGTATGGAGGCAGTTTCTTGCTCTATCAGTGGCTTTTATCCTGAGAGCAGGCAGCAGTCACTGCCCAGCACAGAGCAACTAACCCCGTTAGAAAACCCAATGTCTCTCTGACCTAGAGGACTGGCATACAAAACTTAAAGCAACCACAGCCACAAGAAAATGTGGGGAGAATTTCATATTTTCTCTCAAAGGAGAGAGACAGAGGAGGAGCCCCACTTCCTAGATATAACCCTGTCCAAATTTCTAGCTGACCCTGAACCATGCATGTGCTGGTCAGACTCAAAAAGGCCCAGATAAAGATAAAGAAATGAATTGAGATATGAGCAACTGCTCGCTGCAGGGAAGACAGAGTGTGCAAGTTAACTGCCTGTCAAAACAAAAGTGTCAAGTCTTCAGAGGAACAAAACAGAATCCAGAGTCCCCACACCATTTACAATGTTGAGTGCTGCACTAAGAAACAGCCATAGCCACACATTCGCACTGAGCACTTGAAACGTGGCTAATAGAACTTATTAACTTTTTTTTTTGCTTTATTTAATGTTAATTTAAAATTTAAAAATAATATTGATTTAATTATTGGAAAACTTTTAAGTATGTTTGGAATAGTTAGGTATATGAATCTAATATTTCAACTGTAAATCTTATGAAATAGAAATACCAATCAAGAGATTTAGTGTCTGAACTGAAGTCTGCTCTAAGCGTAAAGCATGCACCAGGTTTGAAGCCTTAGTAGACAGAAAGGAATATCAAATGTTTTATTAACAATGTTAACAGTAATTACATGTTGAAATGAAATATTCTGGATGTATACAGTTGAATAAAAATATTAGCATATGTGGCTTACAGTAGATATATACATTTTTTTTTTTTTTGAGACAGGGTCTTGCTCTGTCACCCAGACTAGAATGCATTAGCGTGATCTTGGCTCACTGCAACCTCCAACACCTGGGCTCAAGGTCAGCTAATTTTTAAATTTTCTGTAGAGATAGGGTCTCCCTATGTTGCCAAGGCTGGTCTTGAACTCCTTGGCTCAAGCGATGATCCTACTTGGGCCTCCCAAAGCACTGGGATTACAGGTGTGAACGAACACACCTGAGCTACTCACAGTATATTTCTTTTGGATAGCTCTGTTCTGGGATATTATCCAAACATACTCAATTATAAACAACCAGGGAAATAAGACCCTTCTCAATGGAAAAGACAATCAATGCAGGCCAACCTTGAGATGGCTAATGTGAGAATTACTAGACAAGAACTTTAAAGCAGCCGTCTTACCTGTGTTCAGATTCGAAAGATACATGCCCCTAACTGAAGAAAAACAGAAAATCTAAGCAGGTAAAGAGATCACAAAGAGGAATCAAATGGAAATTCTACAACTGTAATATACAATGTCTAAAAGTAAAAATTCAAGGCGTGGGCTTAATAGCAGAATGAAGATGATAAGAGTCGGTGAACTTAAAGACAGATCTATAGACATTATCCAATCTGAATAATGGAATAAACAAATTTTTTAATGAACTGAGCCTCAGGGGCCAGTGGGACATATCAAAATGTTTAAGAGAGGAAAGAATGGGACAGAAAAAAATATTTGGGAAAATTATGGCTCAAAGCTTGACAAATTCAAAAAAAAGACAGCATTAGAGGGAAGAGAAAACTTTCAAACAGAACATGGTATGCATAAGAAGAAACAAATAGAACTGTATATATTTTGTTTAAGTCAGAAAAAAAAAAAGAGAATCAGTCCTTGAAATTAAGACTATAATTTAGGAATGCCTAAAATTCATTGATCTATTTCTTTTCTTTTCTTTTCTTTTTGAGATGGAGTTTCACTCTTGTTGCCCAGGCTGGAGTACAATGGCACGATCTCAGCTCACTGCAACCTCCACCTCCCGGGTTCAAGTGATTCTCCTGTCTCAGCCTCAGAGTAGCTGGGATTACAGACATGCACCACCACACCCAGCTAATTTTGCATTTTTAATAGAGATGGGGTTTCTCCATGTTGGTCAGGCTGGTCTTGATCACCCGAGGTCGGTGATCCGCCCGCCTCAGCCTCCCAAAGCGCTGGGATTACAGGCGTGAGCCACTGCACCCAGCCTATTTGTTTTCATAACACTTAATTCCCCTGTATTGAAAGTATACACAGTAGGTTGGTTGTGGTATACAGCAAATTCTAAAAAGAAATAAGTTTTTTAATTACTAGAAGATAGTATGAAGTTAGATTCCAATTAAGAACTAATGAATGAGGCCAGACACAGTGGCTCACATCTTTGTAATCCCAGCACTTAGGGAGGCCAAGGCAGACTGATCACTTGAGGTCAGGAATTCGAGACCAGCCTGGCCAACATGATGAAACCCTATTTCTACCAAAAATACAAAAATTAGCTGGGCATGGTGGCACATGCCTGTAATCCCACTACTTGGGAGGCTGAAGTACGAAAATCACTTGAACCGGGAGGTGGAGGTTCCAGTGAGCCAAGATTGTATATATATATATATATATATTTATTCATTCATTAGTGTTTTTGTTTTTGTTTTTTTTGAGACAGAGTCTCACTCGCTATGTCATCCACGCTAGAGTACTTGTCTGTGTGTGTGCATGCATGCAAATTTAGTTATTGGGTTAAATGCAATGCTAACAATATTCTAGCCCAAATTTTCTACTTTTGATCATTATAGACTTATTTTGGAAGTGTTTGATTCTGCCGGGCGTGATGGCTCACAACTGTAATCCCAGCACTTTGGGAGGCGGAGGCAGGTGGATCACCTGAGGTCAAGAGTTCGACACCAGCTTGGCCAACATGGTGAAACCCCGTCTCTACTAAAAATGCAAAAATTAGCCAGGCATAATGGTGGACACCTGTAATCCCAGCTACTCAGAAGGCTGAGACAGGAGAATAGATTGAACCTGGGAGGCGGAGGTTTCAGTGAGCCGAGATTGCGCCATTGCAGCCTGGGCAACAAGAGTGAAACTCTGTCTCAAATAAAAAAAAAAAAAAAAAGGCTTTAATTCTTACTGCATGTTTGTATTCCTTTTTTAAGGGCCCCAAGGACACAATCCACACATTTTCACTCCTTTCTTCCCCTGGTATGGTATACCACCAGGTGGCCAAGGGCCCTCATCCTCCACATCCCTCCCCAAGTAACTACATCATCCCTGCTGCAAACCCTTCCCTGGCTCCCTGCAGCCTCTAGGATAAAGGTCAAACTGTTTTACTAAGTGCTTTTCTGGATTGGCCCCTCGAGTCACAACATGACCCATATTTCTTCACTTCCAATAGAAATCACAGAACTACCCAGGTCCCTGAATAAGCATGGCAGGTGGGTACAGGCATCCAAGCTTTCACACAGACTATCCCCGCTGTCATAATGACCTTTCCTTCCCCTCTCATCTTGCAAGTACCCACTCCTCAGTCAAAACTAAGTGAAATACCCCTCCTCCAAAAAGCCTTTCTGGACTACCTGTCCTCATTTTCAGATAGCTTGCCATCCTGTAACTCCCAGCCACCCTGCAGTGAACCCTGTCCCAGCACTTGCCAACACTCCATAAGTGTCTCACTGGGCTGGGAGCCCCTCAAGGGCAGGGCCTGAGTCTGATTTATCTGCACCACAGTGTCTAGCATTGGGTCTACCAAGTAGCAGATGCTCAATAACTATTTGATGCAAGAAAAAATGACAAAATGCTAAGCTCCAAAATATAAGTTGACCCAAATACATTTATATGGACCCTTAAAATAAATGAAAAGGCGGCCAAGTGCAGCAGCTCACGCCTGTAATCCCAGCACTTTGGGAGGCCAAGGTGGGCTGATCACCTGAAGTCAGGAGTTCAAGACCAGCCTGGCCAACATAGTGAAACCCCATCTCTACTAAAAATACAAAATTAGCTGGGCATGGTGGTCCACACCTGTAATCCCAGGTACTAGGGAGGCTGAGGTAGGAGAATCGCTTGAACCTAGGAGGTGGAGGTTGTAGTGGGCCAAGATCATGCCACTGAACTCCAGCCTGGGCAACAAGAGCAAAACTCTTGTCTCAAAAGAAAGAAAAGAAAAGAAACGAAACTGGCTGGAGAAGTGCTACATGCAAAATATGACCAAGTATCTGCTGATCATGATCATCTATGTCAGCCTTAATCAAGTGAATTATGAAAAATAAACAAAACTTCAACTATTCAACTACTCGGTGGCAACAGTGGGAGAAAGTCAGGACAGGTTACATTCTCCCCTGAGCTTGTCTGGAATTGAATGATTCTAAGCATGTACAACATACGGCACCTGAGCCAACACGTCCTGAAACTGTTCTCTTGTGAGCGGCATCAGGAAGTCTGTGATAATTCTTCTCAGTTCACTTTTTGACACAGTCGAGTTCTGACCAGTATCAAGCAGTTGAAAGGCTTTTTTCAACTCATCCCCTCTGTCGGTAATTTTTTGAAATAAAATCCGTTTAACATCTAAGGAGGACAGTGTTGGATTTGCAACAGCTGTGGCTATAAAAGAGATACGGCTATTTATTAAACCTGTTTAAAGTCAACATACTAAACAAAAACACTGACAGTTTTAACAGAACCCAGCAAACTTCTTAAACGGGATTTCTCCCACCATATCTAGATTTACATGTATAACCATTCCATGATTTGTCATGAAAACTCTACAATCATCTCTCAACTCTGAAATTTGGTCATTATAGAATAATAGTAATGACATTAGTAAGGAAAAAATAATAATCTTCCGTCTAAAGGACATAGGTAAGTACAAGTGAAAAACATGGATACTGAAAGCAAATTTGGTTAATAGCATTCAAATAAATCTTTAAAATATCATATTCGCCTTTCATCCCCTTGCCAATTTTTGAGGGAAAAACATGTAATTCTTAAACCTAGATCATTTCCCTTTCAAAGACAAGGAAGAGCTGGACACTAAAATGAAGATATGAAAACATTTCAAGTGGTCTAAATAAGCTTTTGGATTTTGAACTTTTTTGGAAGGAAAGGAATAATGTCTTGACTAATGTTTTAGGTCCTGAGCCCCATGTGTCAGCAAAGGGGAGGCGAATACACCACAGGCTTCCTTCCCCTCTCCAAGATAAAAACAGTTATAGGAACATTAGGTAGGAAATTACATAAGTAAATATGGTGAGTACAAACCAACTTATGGTGCCAATCCATACCATATGCATGAAGACATAATTATTCCATTTGAGAGAGGAGATCAAGAATAATGGTCATTGGTAAATCCCTCCTACTTATTTATGAGATAAACTTGGTCACCACAGTTTATTTAGTAGCTCTTTCTTAAATAGTAAATCTATGTAAGAAAAGGGCTTTAACATTGCCTTATCCTTTATAATACTCACAAGCAGCAGCTAGGGAGGGAGGATGCTAGTTCTTTCCCTTTAAATGAAAATTTCTTATCAAGCTATTGCACATTTCTGGTGTAAGGACAGTGATAGCTTTAGTCTTGGGGTGACCTGGGCAGGTGAAAGACTCAAAAGGTCTCAGTGCACCAACTTGAACCTACCCAGAGGGCGGGCTGGGATTTCCTCGGGGCTGTAGGGTGGTACAAGAGAGAACGTGCAAGCAACACACAGTTACGCCGCCATGGAGATCTGCTGCAGGCCCTAACCCCATGAGCCACAGCACAGCAGGCTCTGGGGGGTGCTGCCACCCCACATAGGGGCTGTGCTGCCATCGTGGATTCTCCCCTGACATCCACTGAGGGCCCAGCACAGACAGGACCTGTGCCAGGGACTGGGGATGACTCTTGCACCTGATGTCCAGAGCCCCCGAGAGAGAGTTGATTCCGTAACTGGGATGTGGCAATCTGGTGTGGAGACAGGCACTAGGTGTCTGCAGGGGCATGGCAGACCTAAACAGAGGATGGCTGGTTTGGGGTGACAGGATGGAAGGCGACAGGAAAGCCTTCTCAGTGGAAAGCAACTTGGTGTTCCTGAGGCAACAGAGCTGGAAGTGGGGCTGCTATGGGCATGGCCAGCCTGGGCAAAAGGAGGATCGGGGCAGGGACAAGCAGAGGAGCATCAGCCAAGAGATGGGATGGGAAAAGTCGGCAGGGCCTATCCTTGGGCTTA
This sequence comes from Sapajus apella, assembly GCF_009761245.1. NCBI lineage: Eukaryota > Metazoa > Chordata > Mammalia > Primates > Cebidae > Sapajus > Sapajus apella. The sequence continues at coordinate 1,109,418 of NW_022437063.1, forward strand.
GTGCTCTCAAGTTATAAGATGCCACAGTGGGATTGTCATCGAAACAACATAACCCAATTTTTATTCTTCACTTTCCCCTGGTACCATGTAGAGGAGGAAATGAAAGGGAAGGAGAATGATAGCGTAGAGACAGGCTGGGTGACCACGGCTGCTCAGGAGAGGGATGACACAGCTCCGTACTAGCGTGATGGTCACAGAGCAAACAATTCAGATGAATAAAAGGTCGAGCGGGGAGGTCTACAGAATCCTCTGGTTGGAGGGGCCAGGTGAGGTACAGAAAGAGGATGGAAAACTTGCATCTGGCTTGGTGGTGGGGCAGGAGCAGCACCCCTCACTTAGAAAGGGAAGAGGGAAGATGCAACAGATGGTATTTTCCAAGATGGGCACAGCAAGATCTCCCAGCACAAGGTCATGTGAACACTCCTCCCCTCAGAAGTGGGCATATGTTCCCCCCCTTGAATCTGGTGGGCCTGTGATGATGGCAGGATGATACAGGGCATGTGTGAGCTCCAAAATGAGGTCATGCAAGGTGCTACAGCCTCTGCCTGGTCCTATTTATTTATTTACTGAGACAGAGTGTCACTCTGTTGCCTAGGTTGGAATGCAGTGGCACGATCTTAGCTCACTGCAACCTCCACCTCCTGGGTTCAAGCAATTCTCCTGCCTCAGCCCTCTGAGTAGCTGGAACTACAGGCACCTGCTGCCACGCCTGGATAATTTTTGCATTTTCTAGTAGAGACAAGGTTTCACCATGTTAGCCAGGCTGGTGTGGAACTCCTGACCTCATATGATCCACCCACTTCAGCCTCCCAAATTGCTGAGATTACAGACGTGAGCCACCATGCCCAGCCATGCCTGGTCCTCTTTAGATGCTCACACACAGTCACCACTTGGCTGTGAGGAAGCCAAGAAGCCACCCCAAGAGGCCACATGGAGGGGTTCTGGGCAACAGCCTTAGCCAAGGTTCCAAGCAACAGCCTGCATCTACTCCTAGCCATTTGAGGACTCCAGCCCCCAATGTGAAGGCAGCCCAGCCTCTCTGTACCTCCCCAGCTAGATTGCAGGGAGCAGAGAAAAGCTGACCTGCCCAAACTGCAGATCTGTGAGCAAAATAAATGACTGTTGCTATTTCAAGTCCCAATGTTTAGGGAGTTTGCACACAGCAATAGAATACCTGGAAGAGATGAAGAAAAAGCTTATGGGGAAGCTCATGAGTTCAGCCTGGGCTATCTAAGCGGGATGTCCATCTGAAAGTTGAACACATAATGTGGAGATCAGAGAGGTTGGAGATGCAAGCATGGGAACAAACTGCATGGAAGCCATGGGGAAACACGCCCAATGGGAAGAGGAAAAGGGGCTGTGGGAAACATTGACTTGTAAGGAAGTGGAATTCATTCATTCAAAAAATATCGTATTTCACCACCTATCAGATTTCAACCAGTTTTCAGCCCTGAGGGCGCTGCAGTGAATAAGACAGGTACAGCTTACAATCCGGAGGTGAGACGACAGACGAGAAGCCAATAAATAAATAAACGGTAGGGTCATGACGCGCAGTGACGCATGCCATGAAGATGGAAAGGCAGAACAATGAGGCAGGGCGCAGCTGGGGGCTGTTTTAGAGAGGATAGTCAAGGACGTCTGCTCCAAAGTGGGTTTGTGAGCTGAAACCCAGAAACATAAAAATGAGCCAGCCAGTCAAGAAGCTGAAGTAAGAATGTCTTCAACAGGGAAACCATAGCAACCGGTAAAAAAAATCCCTGAGCAAGGAGCTTGATACATCCAGGAAAGCAGAAAGGCCAGAGTGGACAAAGTGTGGCACGTCGCAGGTAGGATGGAGAACAGTGAGAGCTTGGGCCACGGGAGGAGAGGGCCAGTCCACGTAGGCTTCAGACACCTGCAGAAAGCATGGCATTTTCTTCAAAGTGCAATGGGAGCCTCTGGAGAGTTTAAGCAGGGAACCAATGTTATCTAACACAGCATATGTGTGGGGTTTTAAAAAAAATATTCTGGCTGCTCTGTAAAGAATGGACTTTGGGAGGCTGAGGCAGGCGGATCACCTAATGTCAGGAGTTCAAGACCAGCTTGGCCAACATGGCAAAACCCTGTCTCTACTAAAAATACAAAAATTAGCCACGCGTGGTGGCAGGCACCTGTAATCCCAGCTACTCGGAGGCTGAGGCAGAAAAATCACTTGAACCCAGGAGACGGAGGTTGCAGTGAGCCGAGATTGCGCCACTGCACTCCAGCCTGGGTGATGAGAGTAAAACTCCATCTCAAAAAAAAAAAAAAACACAAAGAAAAAGAATGGCTCATAGGGGTCAAAAAATGAGAAAGGGAGGCCAGAGAGGAGGCTGCTCCAAGGTCTAGGGGATAACTGTGGCTTGAACCAGGTTGCAGCCCTGAAGGTAGACAGAAAGTAGACAGATAAGAGACATGATCTATCAGTTCTGTAGCTGACAAGGTTTTGCTGATGTATTGGCTGAGGAGGTGTGGGGGGGCTGTTAAAGGAAATAGAGAAATCAAGGATAATCCCTTGTTGCTGGACGTGAGGAACTAGATGAATGACAGTGTCATTGCTGGGATGGAGAACGTGGGGAGTTGAGATATCCGTTTAGCCAGTTCAGCTCTGAGATACCTGTTAGATGCAGTGCACGCAGAAAGGTCAGCAAGGCAGCTGGATATACAATTGGGAGCTTGGCGGGGAAGTCAGGATGGAGCTATCATTTTGGTTACAGGTGGTATTTCAGAACATGGAGCCAGATGACTCACTGAAGAGAGGGCAGACAGGGAAAAGTGGAATGAGCACAGAGCCCTGAGGTAGAAGCAGGAACTTAAGCCTCCCACCAGAGTTCCAAGAACACAGAAATGCAGGAAGCACTCGGGCTTCCCTTCCACTTCTGGCTGTCACTCAGAATCTCAGAAGCAGCTGAGTCACATACAGCAGCTGCATGACTCAGTATCAGCCGGTGAGCACTATTTCCCCCTCTTTGCCCCAGCCTGAAAATCCTCCTCCTGTCCTTAGTGTCAGAGAGGATCCCTCTTTTTAATGTATGCCTCCGTCTTGAAATTCTTTCTTGGACCTCTCCTATATATTTTTAGTTGCTTTCTTAGAAACCTCACATTGCAATCAATAATTGTAATTTAAAAGAATCAGAGACTGGGCACGGTGGCTCACACCTATAATCCCAGCACTTTGGGAGGCCAGGGCGGGTGGATCACGAAGTCAAGAGATCGAGACCATCCTGACCACCATGGTGAAACCCCATCTCTATAAAAATTAGCTGGGAGTGGTGGCATGCGCCTGTATTCCCAGCTACCTGGGAGGCTGAGGCAGGAGAATCTCTTGAACCTGGCAGGCGAAGGTTGCAGTGAGCCGAGATTGCGCCACTGCACTCCAGTCTGGCAACAAGAGTAAGACTCCATCTCAAAAAAAAAAAAAAAAAAAAAATCAGAAAATACTGATTTGAGACTATTTTAAAATACGTGAAGGAAAACTTTTTACTCCATGTGCCTAATGCAATGTCTGAGAATGAAAATGAAAGCAGTAACCCAACTTGCATAACCTGCTGGTGGGAGTACAAATTGATACCATCTTTCTGGAGGGCAATTTGACAAAATTTTCTATATCCGTTTAGGATATAGAAAGTCACAACAGACTGTCACTGTCACCCTAACAATGAGAACGAGTAGGATAAGCTAAAGCATATATATAGTTTTAAAATCCATCAGAGATCTGAGGATGCAAAGAAACTATCATTCAGGAAAGGACAAGCCACTCATCAGAGAGAGAAAAATGATAACTCCTTCCATCCCTGGGGCACAGTGGGTGAAAAGCAAATTCATTTCAGACAGGGTAGGAAGAAAACAACCCAGTGTTTAGCAGACACAGGAGGCTGACAGTTGGATGAAACTCCCCGGGGCCTTGGTCACAGAGCACGTCTGGGCCCACCCTCTTGGGCCTTCCCCCAGTGCACATAAGCAGCACTGCAGCAAAGGCTGAGGCTACAGGAAAGCTGTGTAATCCACCCCAGCCTGGCACACAGGGTTTTGTACAAGTCCAGAGCAGCTGTTTACCAAAGGCTGAATACAGGGAAGAAGAGCTCAGGCAAACTCTCCGAAGCATAGGGGTCCTTCACTAAGTGTGAGTGCCCTGCTGCAGGTTAAAGGCAGGGCCACAGGGTGGACAGAGACGTTCCCAGGTACAGAAAGCCATGGCAGAACTGGAGAACAGAGAGACCTCCCAAGAAACCACCCAAAAATGGCAGGCAGGCCGTAAAGCAGAGCGCTCTCCCTGCCACATGCAAAGCTGGTGGCTGGGCTGTAGCGCAGAAAGAGCTGCGGAGTCTCACCAGCACTCACACCTCAGACACCTGTTGAAGGCAAGCATAGGAAACCAGGGGTGGCCTAAATTTAACTAAAACTGCACCAAAGTCAAGGGACAGCTCACCTGAGAGATGAGGCTGAGTCAGCCCACTTCGCTGGAAGCCTGAGAGAAGAAGAGGCTCCCTTTTCTGATGGTAAGAATTATTGACTTCTGTCTCTACTGTTTTTCACACAAACATCCGGCATTACATTTTTTTTTTTTAATTGCAAGACAAGTGAAGAAGAAAAGGTAACCTAATCAGGGTAAAAATAGTCATCAGGAGAACACCCACAGACAGAACAAATGCAGAAATGACCAGGTATTCAAACTGAGAACAGGAACTAGGTTAGCAAGATGAAAGAGAAAAGCTGAAAACATGGTGAACGTATAGGGAATTTCAGCAGAGAAATGGAAAGCATTTTTAAAGAGCGCATGAAAAAAATCTAAAAATTAAAAATACAACATCCCAAGTTAAGAATTTATTTTTTTGCTTAGTAGCAGAGTGTACATGCTGGAAGAAAGAACTAGAAAACATGAACTCAGGTCTATAGGAATGATTCAAATTGAAACACAAAGATAAAAACATTTAAAGAGGAAACAAGGTGTCTGATGTTTATTTGCTTATTTGATGTATGAGTTATACAAGTATGTATCTAACAGATATATGTTGTATAGCTCGTGCTCGACTTACAACCACGATTGGTTCCGACAGACCGGTTGTAACACGATTTGGTTGTAAGTTGAGTAGGCTATATGCACACGGAGATGGTAGTGCTGCCAGAAGCTGGTCCGCACTGTCGTACGCCCAGCTGGGCAACGTTTGCGCTCCCAGACGCGGAGCAGTCGTGGCTAGCGATTGTGGTCGTAAAGTTGAATGGTCGTAAGTTGCATGGGTCATAAGTCGATCAATACCTGTACATGCATGAAAAAGGGACCAGCCAAACTTCTGATGATATCCTCTTGTAGAGGAAAGTGGTGCTGGGAGGCAAATGTATCTTTAATTTTTAAAAGGTAAAAAAAATACTCCAGTGCACTAAAAAGTACCACCAATAGAAATAAAAAATGACAAAGAAGAAAAATACCCGTGGCACTAAGGCAGAGAAAAGTTTTGCCATATGCAAAGCTGGTGGCTGAGCTATAAAGCAGAGATATCTGTGGAGTCTCACTGGTGTGGAGTCTCATCAGTCTCTTTAATACAAAGAGAGCTCACACTAGTCACTAAAAAAAGACCAACCCAAAGTAGGTAAACAGGCAAAGGACATGAACAGGGAACTCACAAAAGCAAAAGGCATAAACCTGGTAAACTTGAGAATAAAATTAACCTTACTATTGAGAAAATCTATATTAAATTCATAATGGAATGTTATTTTTCCATATCCAGTGGGCAATATCTTAAAAGATAATCTGTGCTAGGATACTTAAAAATGAGCACTTATAAGTCTCACAAGTGGGAATGTGCTAAGGTGCAAGTTTCCTGAAGGGTTACCTGGTGGTATTCATCAGGAACCTTAAGAGTAGAACAGGTTGGGTGCACTGGCTCACACCCAGAATCCCGGCACTTTGGGAGGCCATGGGGTTTGAGAACAGCCTGGCTAACATGGTGAAATCCTGTCTCTACTAAAAATACACAAATTAGGCCTGGCGCGGTGGCTCACAACTTTCCAGCACTTTGGGAGGCCAAGGAGGGTGGATCATGAGGTCAGGAGATCAAGACCATCCTGGTTGACACAGTGAAACCCTGTCTCTACTAAAAATACAAAACATTAGTCAGGTGTGGTGGCATGTGCCTGTAGTCCCAGCTACTCAGGAGGCTGAGGCAGGAGAATTGCTTAAACCTGGGAGGCGGAGGTTGCAGTGAGCTGAGATCGCACCACTACACTCCAGCCTGGGAAACAGAGCGAGACTCTTTCTCAAAACACAAAATAAATAAATACAAAAATTAGCCCTGTGTGGTAGTGCGTGCCTGTGATCCCAGCTACTCAGGAGGCTGTCATGGGAATCACTTGAACCCAGGAGGTGGAGATTGCAGTGAGCTGAGATCATGCCATTGCACTCCAGCCTGGACGACAGAGTAAGACTCTGTCTCAAAAAGAAAAAAAAAGAGTTGGAACACATTTTAACCTAATCATCCCACCTCACTCTAGTCTTCTTTGTATCATCAGAAAGTTAATTAAAGATATATCTAAATTATATTGTAGACATGGAGCTATTAAACTAGAATGCATTTATTGTTGATGATACATTTTTATGTCAGAAACTGCTAAATTAATCCCCGATACCCACTCTCCTCTTTCTCCTTAGAAACACACCCCTGAGTTTGGATAAACACGTGGTTGTTGGAAACAAAGTCTGTATTTTGCAGGCATGGGACTGAGTGGTTCACGTCATGACAGTTGCAAGTAAGCACAAGTGTCATGACAAGGATGGCTTCCTCCAGTGACAAGCAGAACCCAACTTCTCCTTTCACAGTGGCCCCTCTGGGCCCTGCTGATTCCTCAGGCTGTGTTCAGGCTGCACTTTGTAAGTGTGTCTTATAGCATTTGCCTCACGTGACTTGAATTCTTATAGACTGTGAGCTTGTCTAGGGCAGGCCTTCTGTCAGGTCCATCTTTTTATTCTCAGCACCTATTACAGTGCCTGTCACATATTACGGCTTGGAAAATGTTTGTGAATAAATGAATGCGTAAATGAAGGAACTAATAAATTCAAGGATATGTATTTTTGGGAAATAATCATGTCAAATTCTGTTGCTTTTAAAACTGGTAAGAACTCCAAATGAGTTGAAAACCTATGTCCACATAAAAACAAATACATGAATGCTTATGACAGCTTCAGTTATAATTGCCAAACATGGAGGCAACCAAGATGCCCATTTATTATTATTATTATTATTATTATTATTATTATTATTGTTTGGAGACAGAGTCTCACTCTGTCACCCAGGTTGGAGTGCTGTGGCACAATCATGGCTCACTGAAGCCTTGACTTCCAGGGCTCAAACAATCCTCCCACCTCAGCCTCCCAAGTAGCTGGAACTATAGGCATGTACCACTATGCCTGGCTCATTTTTTGTATTTATTTCTAGTAGAGACAAAGCCTTACTATGTTGCTCAGCTTGGTCTGGAACTCCCGGGCTCAAGCAATCCTCCTGCCTCGACTTCCCAAAGTGCTGGGATTACAGGCATAAGCCACTGTGCCTGGTCAATCCATGGCATTTTACACATGTCTAAAATGAATACAATGTACACCACCAAGAGTGAACCCTATTATAAACTATGAGCTTTAGGTAACAATAATGTTATCAGTATGGGGACCACACTAATATGAGATGTTATGGGGAAACTGGGAGTGACAGGGTGTATGGGAACTTCCCGTATTTTATACTCACTTTTTCTGTACACCTAAAACTGCTAAAAAAAAAAAAAATTAAGTCTACTAATTTACCAAGTGAGTTTTTACATACATAACGTAGGAGCTAAGCCCCTGAATTCTGGAATCACATTCACTGGGTTCAAATCCTGAAATGCCACTTAAAAACTAAGTAACTTTTAGGCAAATAGCTTAATAAATCTGTGTCCCAATTTCCCCATATACAAAATAGGGACAAAAATAGAACTTATTCATAGAGTGACTGTGAGGATCAAATGTCATGTGAATCCTTTGAACTAAGCTTGGTACATATTAAATACACATACATGATATCTACTGTTAGTGTTCTTATTCGCTCATGAATACTTACATGAACAAGAGCTGAACATATTTGGGGAAGCATTCCTTGAATATACTCTACATGGTGAAGAATGGGGTCTTGAATGCGTAAATTTTCGTGCGCGAGAATGCGACCTAAGCCAATCTGGTATAATCGCCATTTTGCACATTAAATCCCTGTCATATAAAAGAAAACAGATGACATTACCTTAAAGCATATATCCCAAATGTGGCCTGTTTCCTATCTATTCCTTTTCTGAAAGGACAGCTGGAGAGTGCAAAAATGATGCTAGTCATAATCTGCTTTACCGATGTTTCAGACTATTCTTAAAGTGAACACAAAAGTCATAATTTTGGACTCCTTGTTTTTAGCATATCCAATAAACTTTAAAAACAGCAAAATAAAGAGACTTTTGGATAGAAAAGTCCACCTACATCTTGACTGTCACTGACTCATTTCTTTGGTAGGCAGTAAGGGGAAGAAAGTTTGGATTCCCTGAGCTTTTTTGAAGTGTCTCCGTATAAATCCGACATGCAGTCAGAGGCAGAGCTGGGATGACAGGAGCGAAACTGCTGGAGTAAGGACCTGTGAAAATACTCTCCTCCATTAAATCAATGAAGACACTGGGAAAAATTGTGGAAACCTATTTTTTCAGAACTCTGGAAATTAACCAAAGGCTTACAGCAAGCTGGGGAGCATTTACTCCCCCAAATGGCTGAATCTCAGTATGAAGAACATGTTTTGTGGCATTTTATCTTGCCTCATTCCCATTTCTCCTCGCTTGCCTGCCTACTGCCCACCAGCTCTGATGTAGCCTTGAAAACCATCAGCCCTCAATCACAGGGAAAACCCAGTAGGCTGATAGTCACTGGAGTGGACAGAACAGGGCTGGAGCTCTGTGAAAGCCTCCTTACCAGAAAATTATCATTATTTGACCTGATGTTTCCCTGAAACATCCTACTCCCAAGGCTGTCTTTATTTGAATTGAGTTAGAGCTCACTCAGTGAGCACAGGTTACCATGAAGAGGCATTTGTTAGAAAAAAAATCAGAGGCAATTGTTGAAAATCATGGTTTTTGAATAGGTGGATAACAGGGCAAATAATAGGCAACCAAAAAGCTTCAAGGGAAAAGCTGGGGAATGAGATGTCAATCAGGACTTGAAAAAGCTTGCACATATTCTTGGAAATCTAGGAAGCCACTCACATGCACAGAGACATAACCATTCCCAGGGAGAGGTGCTTGCTCAGGAAAGACCTGAGAAGGCCCTAAACTCTCACCTCAAACCGACCTTGCAGCTCTGCCCAAGAAGGAAATGGACCATATTGCTAAGTGTTGAAGGAATGCTCCAATACAAAAAAGCCCCTCAGTAAAAATTGGGAGATATTGTTTCTAGGCATTTAATAAAATTTATGTCCAACTGTGAGCTGATCACTAAGCTAACCAATCAGAGACTCCAGTGGCCATATATAACAAAGAATACAGACTTTATAAAATTTAGGAAAGTCAATAAACAAATGAACAACAGGCAGTAACAACAACAAAACATGGAAAGGGATGAGAATATGATTTCTGCAAATACCACATTATATTATTTAAAGTGTCATGGGCCTAGCATGATGGCTAATGCCTGTAATCCCAGCATTTTGGGAGGCTGAGGCAGGAGGATCACTTGAGCTCAGAAGTTCAAGACCAACCTGGGCAACATACTGAGACTCTGTCTCTAGAAAAAGTAAAAATAAAGAAAATTGACCAGGCATGGTGGCATGCACCCATGGTCTCAGCCACCAAGAGGCTGAGATGGGAAGAACACTTGAGCCTGGGAGGTTGAGGCTGCAGTGAGCTGTGATTATGCCACTGCACTCCAGCCTGGGCCACTGAGCAAGACTCTGACTCAAAATAAATAAATAAATAGTCCAGTTTTCAACAAAAATTTATGAGAGAGACATGCAAAGAAACAAGAAAGTATGGTCCATACTTATCTTCGGCAACTATGCAAGAAGGAATACAGTGAAATATTTAACTATTGAAATAAACACCCCACTAACATAGAATTCCAAAATCAATGAAATTACTCTTCAAAAGTGAATGAGAAATACTTTCTTGGGCAAACAAAAATTGAGAGAATTGGGTGCCAGCAGACTTACTTGCAAGAAATGTTAAAAGAAATTCTTCAGAAAGAAGACAAGGCCAGGTGCAGTGGCTCATGCCTGCAATATCAGTGCTTTGAGAGGCTAAAGTATGAGAATTGCTTGAGGCCAGGAGATCAAGAACACCTGGGCAACATGCAAGACCCTGTCTCTACAAAAAAAAGAAAAAAATACACACACACACACACACACACACACCAGGCATAGTGGTGTGCACCTCTAGTCCTAGCTACTTGAGAGGCGTATGTGGTAGAATCACTTGAGCCCAGGCATTTGAGGTTACAGTAAGCTATGATCATCCCACTGCATAGCCTGGGTGACAGAGTGAGACTCTGTCTCTAAATAATTTTTTTTAAAAAGAAAACGAAAGAAAGACACATATCAGAAACCCAGATCTATATAAAAAGGGAAGAGCATTTGAGAACAAGTGAAGGAAAAACAAACATATATGCACCTAACAAAAGAGCCCCAATAGACATGAAGCAAAATCTAACTAAATAGAAACAAAAAATAGGTATTTCAACAATTATAGTTAGAAACTTCAATATCCATGTTTAATAATGGGTAGAATAACTAGACAGAAGATCAACAAAGACATAGAAGATCTGAACACCACCACAAGCACGTAGACCTAATAGACAACTAAAGAACACATCCAACCAACAACAGTAGAATATCATTCTTCTCAGCACACATGGATCATTCTCCAGTATAAACCACACATTAAGCACAAAACAAGACTCAATAAATGTAAAAGGATTGAAATTATCTGGGTATAATCTCCAACCATACAGAACAAAAACAGAAATTGGATAATTCACAAATATGTGGAAATTAAACAACGCACTCCTACATAACCACTGAGTAAAAAAAAAAAATCAAAAGAGAAATTAGCAAATACTTTTAGATGGATAAAAATGAAGGCACAACCTATTAAAACTAACAGGATGCAGCTAAAACACTGCTTAGATGGAAATTTATAGATGCTAATGCCTATATTTTAAAAAGAATAAAATCTTGAAAACCTAACCTAAATTTCTCCCTTAAGAAAAATTAGAGTAAACTAAAGCCAAAGCTAGTAAATGAAGAAAATAATAAAGACTAGAGCAGGAGTAAATGAACCAGGAATATAAAAGAAAAGAAAACTAACCAAAGTTAGTTATTTTAAAATATCAAAATTGACAAATTTTTAGCTAGACTGGCCAAAAACAATGAGAAAACACTCAAATTATTAAAATCAGGGATGAAAGGAGACCTTACTACTAACCTGACAGAAATAAAAAGGATTATAAGGTAATACTATAAACAATTGTATACTAACAAATTAGGTAACGTAGGTAAAATGGAAACATTCTTAGAAAGATGCAAAATACTAAATTGACTAAAGAAAAAACAGAAATCTAGATAGAACTATGACAAAAAAAATTGATTTAATAACCAAAACTTCCTACAAAAGAAGTCCAGGACCAGGACCATATGAGTTCATTAGTAAATTCTACCAAACATTTAAAGAACAATTCAAGGCTGGACATGGCAGCTCACACCTGTAATCCCAGCACTTTGGGAGGCCAAGGTAGGTGGATCACCTGACATCAAGAGTTTGAGACCAGCCTAGCCAACACGACAAAACCCCATCTCTACTAAAAATACAAAAATGAGCCAGGCATGGTGGTGCATGCCTGTAATCCCAGCTACTCAGGAGGCCCAGGCAGAAGAATCACTTGAACCTGGGAAGCAGAGGTCACTGTGCGCTGAGATCACACCACTGCAACCCACTCTGGGTGACAGAGTGAGACTCCATCTCAAAAAGAAAAAGAAAAATTCAACTAATCCTTCACAAATTCTTATGAAAAACAGAAGAAGAAGGAACATTTCCCAACACATCCTATGAAGCCAGTATTACCCTGATACCAAAACCAGACAAAGACATAAGAAAAAAAGAAAGCTAAAAACCAACACTCCTTATGAGTATAGGGAAAATTCTCAAAAATAGTCTAGCAAACTGAATCCAGCAACATATTTTTAAAAATCAGACAGCATAGTCAAGTCAAATTTATGCTAGGAATGCAAGGGAGGTTGAACAAACAAAAATTAATTAATGTAATAGACCATATTATTAATCAAGAAAAAAATTCATAATCTCACTAAGTACAGAAAAAGCATTTCACAAAATCTTACATCCTTTAATGATTTGTTTTTTAAAAAAAAACTCAACAAATTAGGAATAGAAGGGAGCTTCCTTGACTTAATAAAGGGCATCCAAGAAACACTCACAAGTAATGTCATACTTAATGGTGAAAGGCCAAAAACTCCCTAAGATCAAAAAAAAGCCAAGAATGTCTGTTCTCACTACTATTGAATATTGTACTCAAGGTTCTAGTCAGAGCAGTTAGGCAAGAAAAATAAATAAAAGGTATTCATATTGGAGACTAAGAAGTAAAACTACCTCTATTTGCAAATGACATTGTTGTATATATAGAAAATCTTAAGGAATACAGGAAGACAGACAGATACACACATGCACATACAAACACACACACACACACACACTATTATAATTAATAAACAAGTTCGATAAGGTTGTAGGATACAAGATCAGTATACAAAAATCAATTATATTTCTATATACCTGAAATGAACAATCTGAAAATAAAATTAAGAGAACAATTACATTTACAGTATAATCAAAAGGATAAAATAATTAGGAATAACTCAAACAAAAAAAAAGAACAATATTTGTACACTAAAACAAATATTATTGAAAGAGGTTAAGTAGACCTGAATAGAAAGATATCCCATGTTCATGGATAAGATGGCAGTAGTCTCCAAACTGATCTATAGATTCAACTCAATGTTTACCAAAATCCCAACTTCCTTTCTTGTAGAAATTGACAATATTAAAATTTATATATAAATGCAATGGACCCAGAATAGCCAAAACAATAACAAAAAATAAAAATAAAGTTGGGGGCTGGGCACAGTGGCTCATGCCTGTAATCCCAGCATGTTGGGAGGCCGAGGTAGGTGAATCACCGGAGGTCAGGAGATTGAGACCAGCCTGACCAACATGGTGAAACCCTGTCTCTACTAAAAATACAAAATTAGCCGGGCATGATGGTACATGCCTGTAATCCTGGCTACTTGGGAGGCTGAGGCAGTAGAATTGCTTGAACCTGGGAGGCAGAGGTTGCAGTGAGCTGAGATTGCACCACTGCACTCCAGCCTGGGCAACAAGAGCAACACTCTGTCTCAAAAAAATAAAAATGAAGTTGGAGGATTTACATTTCCCGATTTCAAAGCTTAATACAAAGCAACAGTAATCAAGACAGTACGGTTCTGGCATAAGTATGCACACATAGATTAATGGAATAGAATTGAGAGACCAGAAATAAACTTTTACATTTATCATTAATTGATTCTTGTCAAGGGTGCCAAAACCATTTAATGGAAAAAAAGTAGTCTTTTCAACAAATGGCACAAAGAATGAAGTTGGGCCCCTACCTTACACCATATACAAAAATTAACTCAAAATAGATCAAAGCCCTAAATGTAAGAACTAAAGTTATAGAATTCCTAGAAAAAAGCATAGGTATAGATTTTTCTGACTTTGGATTAAACAATGATATATTAGATATGATACCAAAAACAAGCAACTAAAGAAGAAATAGATTAACTGGACTTCATCAAAATTTAAAACTTTTGTGCTTCAAAGAATACTGTCAAGAAAGTGATAAGACCCCACGGAATGGAATAAATCATTTGTGAATCATATATTTGATAAAAATTTAGTGTGCAGAATATATTAAGAACTCTTACAGCTTAATAATAAGCGACAAATAATAGGGGGGAGATCCCATAAGTGCCAAGGCAGGAACAAAAGGCCTCAGCCTATTTCCATATAAATAATGAAGAAGAAAGTAACTAGAAATATAACCGAAGTAGTTATTAGTTATTCATGTATGATCTTAGTTATTCACAGGTGATCTTAATTCTTTTACTAATGCCTCTCAGGTCAGAAGTGTGAACCTGGGGTGACATTGTGAAATGAATGACACTAAGGCAAGATGCTCTCAGCCCTCTGCCACACCCACGTAAGGGCTGCTGGAGGGCACCTCAGCTGTGCGGCAGTGGCAGCACTGTGAAAGCGCCCACTATTTAGCCAGCTAGGGAAGGAGATGTCCAAAGTGGCCAAGACATCTCCTTCCTGGGGAAGTTTGGAGAAAACTCCGCTTCTCCAAGCTCTTGTGGTAAGACCTGATGGCTGTCAGGCAGGCTCACAGACAACCGGGGGCTTAACTGTCTCTATGTGATGCCGTGCTTTGGTGGTCACATTCCATGTCTACTCTCATGTTCTGCTTCTGCACCTGGTTCCTTCATTCTTAGAAAAGATAATCAGTAACAGCAATATAAATCTTAATGTTTTAGATCTTTCTTGATAAGTATGGAAAAGGTGCTAATGCATTATGCTCCTTACCTCATTTCAGGTGCCAGAAATTCCTGAGCCCCTACCTGAATGACACGTGATGTACTTGACCCTATCACTGCCATGCCCTATCTACCCTGCCCTATCTACCCTGCCCCCAGTCTCTGACCACCAAGAACACGCCCTACCTACCCTGTCCCCAGATTTGCAACTCAATAAAAGTGAAAGCGTCCAGCCATTCGGGGCCACTGCTGGTCTCCGCAATTTGGGTAGCAGTGGACCCCCTGGCCCAAACTCTCTTTTCTCTATCTCCATGTCTTGTGTCTTTTATTTCTACAATTTCTTGTCTCCTCACCAGCTGGGAGGGGCTCACAGAACCCTGCAGGGCTGGACCCTATAAAATAATCCAACAGAAAAATGGGTAAGGTATTTGAATAGACATTTCTTCAAAGAAAATATACAAATGACCAGTAAGCACATGAAAAGATACTCAACCTCACTAGTTATAGAGAAATGTAGATCAAAACCACAATGAGATACACTTTACATTCATTAGCAAGGCTGTAATAAAAGAAACAGAGAATAACAAGTATTGACAAGATTATAGAGATATTGGAATCTTCATATTACTGGTGGGTACAGATGCTTTGGAATAGAGTTTGACAATTTCTCAAAAAGTTAAACATAGAGTTGCCATATGGCTAAGCAATTTCACTCCCAGGTATATACCCAAGGGAATTGAAAACACGTGTCCACCAAAAAAAGTTATACTTAAATATTCACAGCAGCACTATTCACAACAGATAAAAAGTGGAAACAACCCAAATTTCCATCAATGGATGAGTGGATAAACCAAAAGTGGTATATCTGTTCAGTGAACTATTATTCAGCCATAAAAAGGAAGTACAGTTTCACGCTGTAACATGGATCAACCTTGAAGACATTAGGCTAAGGCAAACTCCCAAAACCACATGCTGTATCATTCCATTCATATAAAATGTCCGTAACAGGCAAATCTAGAGACAGAAAGTAGGTTAGTGGGTGGTGGAGGGGTGGGAGGGGCGGTGGGGAGCAAAGGCAAAAAAAAAAGAAAGTCGATTGGTGGTTGCCAGGAGCTGGAGGAGGAGAAGAACAGGACTGCTGATAGATACAGGGTTTCTTTTAGAGGTGACAAAAGTATTCTGGGATTAGATAGTGGTGATAGTCACACAACTTTGGGAATATACTAAAAACCACTGAATTACACACTTTAAAAGGATGTGAATTTTATGGTATATAAATTATATCACAATTAGAAAAAAGTGTGGAGAGAAGAAGATAGAGGAGGAAGCAGAAGACAGAAGAGCAGTAGCAGCAGCACTGGGTGAGCCAAGGGAGACATTGCTCCCGTGGGCACCTTTGGCAAAGGTGGTTCCCTTTCAATAATTTCTAAGGCAATATGTTTACTTGACAGTTATTTAGATTATGATTTAAATACCTTAGAGGAAGCTGGGCAAAAGTAAGACATCCAGATGTATCCCAGTGAGAGTCACAGCAGTGTCCTGCTTACCATCAGCCAGGTTCACGCCCTTACTGTCAGAGCTAACTTGGCTGTGCTCCTACCACAGCAGGCCTAATGCTCAGTGGTTACCACACTGTTACATGCCTTCGTGATTTTTAACTCATAGATTCTGCCAGTCTGTAGCAATGAGGAGTTTCTGAAATACTTATTAGTATTTCAGAAAATAAGGGGAAATTTAGTCTGACTCATTCCTTTTTGGGTACTCTCAACATAAGAGTGAATTAAGAAGGCCAAGCTCCAGCTCTATTAGGAAGTTTACAGCATAATTGTCTGAGGCTCCTAACCCTCAGAAGAAAAAAAGAGACAGACAGTATTCCTACCAGATTCCATGTATCAAATGCAAGTGCAAAATTATTTAATATTAAAAAATAGATGGATGTGGATGATATGATACGAGTATACAGAATCAGACCAGATGATGCTTCTGAAGTCCTCAATTTCAAGAATCTCAAAGTCGAAAGGGTTGAGGAAATAAATAAGAAATTTTTTTTAATGTGCAAGAAATCCCCATTGGCTAGTACTTTGCTTTCCCTCTCTGGGTAGGCACTGACTCTGCCTCGCACTGTATAGTCTAGAGACCTGTCTTTATTTGCCACAGTCAGGTGGCAGGTCCTGTAGGTACCATCCAGTGGTTTATATCACAGGAGCCCTAGAGCCTCAGCAATCCCCCACACATCCTTCTTGGACTGGATTAATTTAACAGAATTGAAACACTGCAGAGGTAAACTTCCAAAATTAAAATGAGGAACACAGCTTGTTATCTGTTCACACAGTCAACACATATTTATTAAGTTCCTCTCTGGAGATCAATGAACAAAACAGGTAAAATCCTAAACCTTGTGGATCTTCTACTGTAGACATGGAAGGCAAGCAATAAACAAATTAAATCATACAAGTGAATCAGGTCTATGGAAACCAATGGAGCAGAGAAGAACAGGGGGCATTAAGCAAAGATCTAAGAGACCAAGAGGGAAATCAGGCAGTTATGAGGACAAAGAAGCAACAGGCAGCCAGATGAAAGACAGCCTTGCAGGCCAGTGGGACGCATGGCTCTTACCGTGACATCTAACATGTGGAGCCTCTAGGGGATTAGTGCATAGGAGATGATCTGGCCTCTGGGTTAAAGGAATATCTCTGGCTGCATGTCACGAATAGGCTTACAGGTGCAAGGGAGGAGATGAAGACAAATGAAAATCTACTGCAATAATCCATGGAAGAGAAGACAGTGGCTCAGACCAGGTGGTTTCTGTAAAAGTACTGAGAAGTGATCAGATTCCAGCCATATTCTGATGGAGGAGTCCATCATGCTCTCTGATAGATTTGATTCAGCATACAAAAGAATGGTTGGATGGAATGGCCACTACTTGATATGGGAAAGACTGCAGGTCGAACAGGTTTACAGAAGATCCAGGCTTCCATGTTGGACATTCAAGTTTAAGACGCCTGTTGGGTATCCAAGTAGAGATATTGAATAGGTCACTGAACACATGAGTTTGAGCTCAGGGGAGAGACTGGGGCTGAAGATAAAAGTTTGGGAATTGCTGGCCAGCTGTGGTGGTTCATGCCTGCAATCCCAGCACTTTGGGAGGCCGAGGTGGGCAGATTGTCTGAGCTCAGGAGTTCGAGACAGCCTGAGCAACATGGCAAAATCCTGTCACTACAAAAATACAAGAATGAGCCATGTGTGGTTGTAAACACCTATAATCTCAGCTAGGTGGGAGGCTGAGGTAAAAGGATCACTTAAAACCAGGAGGTGGAGGTTGCAATGAGCCGAGATCACACCACTGCACCTCAGCCTGGGTGACAGAAGTGAGACTTTGTCTCAAAAAAAAAAAAAAAGTTTCAGACTTGCCAAAATATCATGGATATAAAGGCATAATATGAGATAATCCCATCAAGAAAGTAGGCATAAAAAAAGAAAAAGTCAAAGGGCCGAGCCTTGGGGCCCTCCAACATTCACCATTGAGGGGGATGAAGAAGAACCAGGAAAGGAGACTGAGAAAGACCAGAGGCCACAGTCCTAAAAACCCTGAGAAGAGTAAGTTCTAAGGAGGAGGGGTGATGGTGTGTGTCAAATACTAGTCCCCTATAGGCACCACCAAGGACCCCAATAGTAACAGTGTTGGGGTAACAGTGTTGGAGGAATGGTGGGGGAAAGCCTGTCTAAGTGAGTTCCTGAACACTTCAGAGAATGCATAACAATAAACAGAGACAGCAGCTTCAGAGAACTCTGCTGTAACAGAGAAACAGTAGAGCCGAGAAACAGTATGATGACTGGTCTCGGGAGACATTTCTTCAGGATGGGAGAATCAGCAGCATGTTTGGACACTCGTGACGGAACCTAGTGGCAGGACAAAGGGTAATGCAGCAGGAGATAAAGAAGAGCTTCGCTGGTTCCCATGGTTGGCCAGTAGAGATGGGATCCCACGGACAAATAGCAGGATGAGGCTTCATGGTGACAAAAGAGAAGCTGGGGAATGTGGACCCAGGTGTTGTGATGGGAGCTTGTGGCAGCTACCTTCTGATTCTGTTTTCTCCTTGAACTAGGAAGTGAGGTCATCGGCAGCGAACAAGGCTGGGAAATATCTCAGGGTTGAGATGACAGGACATGGAATGAAACACTGTCCAGAAGAGAAGGCAAGTTGGGGGAGAGGGAGAAGTGAAGGGACAGCCAGGAAACCATAAGAGCCATCCGAGTTTCACGGACATGAACCTGTGGTTGTGTGTTTTTCTCCAGTCATGCTCAGCAGCACGGGTGCATTGGGTTTCATTTGGGTCAGGGTCTTGACAGGCAAGTGTGATACCACAAGTTAAGGGTGTGTGCAAGGGAAGTGGAGGTGTGCACCTCTTGCCCAGGAAGGAGCGCCAAGAGTGATGGGAATTATCTGTGGAACTGAAATAACAAAACAAGATTGAAGACATTAACAGACAAGAAACTCAACCTGATGAGGAATTTCAAGAAGGAAAATACATTATCTAATTCAATTATTTACCGGGGACTCACAGAGCCGAGAAATGTGCTTAATAATTATGAAACTTATCTTTTAACCCTTCCCAAGCCCAGGTATTGTTCTTCCCATTTCACAGGTGAGAAAAGTGATGTTCAGATCAATTCCTGGGCTACATGACTGCGGAGCCCCAAGGCTGGAGACTAAGCCTCTCTCTTCTGGAACCAGGAGAATTGCCCTTCCCAGATATCAAGTTCACATGGTTGCCAATGACCAAAGCTTTCTTGTCTCTTTTTACAAAATTAGTAACACCTACCTTGAGAGCAGCCAAAAGTCACTGGCTGCCCAGGGCTGTGTGATGGGGACACTCAGTCTCGCGAATTACCTGGCTCTCCAAACACATGGAGAATATCCACGGTTACTGCATTCCTTGTTGCAGTGGTTGCTGATGCAGAGAACTGTTCTCTTTATTCTACCCATAAATCCACTTCCTAATAACAATAAGGCATGCCAGGGCTTTGGCCTCCTGCCTTATTACACCACCTGAGGAGTAAGATAATCACCCAGAAATGCACTGCCTGTTGTGCATTTTATTACTTGAATACAAAGTGATTCAATTCAAGAAACACTTAGTTGAAGACAGCATGGAAAAAAAATAATAATCATATGAAAAGTAATTCCTCCTAATGGCACAGAGTACACTGCAGGGAATAATCCTCTTCCAGCGGGAGAATGGTCTGGATGACCTGTTAGGTCTCCACTAGTTCTAATTTCTACCAATTGCAGGATCATAGAAGCGAGTAAGACTTCAATTACAATATGAATATTCCAAAAAGCCAAATCTGGATAGTTCTGAAAATGGAGCCTATTGGGTGTTCTAACTAAACATTCTTGGAATAAGCATTTTCTAAGCAACCGTTCTCTCAACCAGGCATTCTTCAGCAAACACGATAGGCCACACATTGGCTAGGGTCTAGGAAGAGAAAGAGAAATATAACCAACGCTGGCCCTCCAGTCACTCACCGTTTAACTCAGAATGTTAAAGAAAATGGCAACGTGCTGTGAAAAGAAAGAGCAAGGCATCGCCAGAGCATCTCCACAGCCTGGAGAAGTTCGGCATTGCTCTGTGGGATACCTGTCTGGCCAGAGTGGATAAAAGTGTGAACTCGATCACTCTATCTGCAGGGTCAGATTAAAGACTTTTCCCAACAGACACCATCCATCCATCGGTTCATCTGGAGGGGAGAAAGAGCTCTTCCATTTGTAGATGCTTCAAGCAGAAATAACATGATATTTTATTGTTATTAATGCCATTATTTGTAAATGCATTTCTTTTTCATTTTTAAAGGGCCATAAAAGCAAGCATGTGGCTTTAAAACAGTGGTTCTCAAAGTGTGGTGCCTGAACCAGCACTTTGAGATCTTTTTTAAGAAATGTACATTCTCAGGCTCTACCCAGACACACTGACTCTCTGGGGGTGGGTCCCAGACATCTGTATTTTAATAAGTTTGAGACCAGTGCTTTAGAAGAATCTGAAGTTGATTGACAAGGATGAGTGTATAGTTTTTGCCTTTAAAGAGGTTCATGTGTAAAGTTTCCTACTTTATATCAAAATGAAATTAAAAGCCAGCAGCAAACATTACATTTAGGTGCTTCAACTAGCAATAAACGAGCATCTATTTTGCTGGGCACTGGGTGGTATCTCATTTAATCATCAACCTTGTGAGAACCTTGTAAGTTAGACATTATTACCCATGTTTTTAGAGGTGGAAAAATTAAATGCCAGAGAGAAAAGGCCAAATTTACTCAGTAACAGTGAAGCTAAGACCCAAACTCCGCTGAATTTAATCCTTGGCACAATTTTGTCCACTTGTGCCAGCGTGTGTGTGTGCATGTGTGTGTGTGTGTGTGTGTGTGTGTGTGTGTGTGTGTGTGTGTACACATTTGCCTATATGCATGTGAGGGATTGGTGTGTATTCTTATGTAAACAGATAAGAAAAATGAAGTTTGCATACATTTGATATGACCATAAGAGAATCTGTTTATCAGTCCACAAGAATGGATACCTGGAGTTTGCAAAGTGGTTTAACAATTCTGCAGTCTACTCAAGAGAACATATAGAAAATTAAAAGCATGTCATCTACACACACTTCTAATCAAATATGAGGATTCCAAGGTTCGTGCCGCCAACATTTGAAGACCAGTTGTGCCTCCCCCACGCCAGTCTCATACTGCCTTAATATCTCAGGCAGACTCTACTGAGATAGTCAGTAGAGTCTACTGTTCTCCTAGTCTACTGTTCTACATATAGGAATTATAAGAACGCAAGTTGATTTACAAATATATTCTAAATGATAGGGTATTGCAAAAAAAAAAAAAATTTAGCCGGTCATCTGAATTCAATTTAGCAGAAAAATCTGAGCTTAGAAACTGACCTGCCTCCACAGCCGGGCAACACCATAGCCACGCATTTGGGACGCAGCCTCGCTCCACCAGGGGGCTCCCCAGGCCTTGCACAGCCCCTCGACCCGCCCAAACCTCGGGGTTGCAGACACCTTCTCTCACAGCATGTTAGGTCTACCCCCACACACTGTAAGACCCACCCCATAAACCTAGAAATCAAATGAAAAATATGACAAACCTTGCAAAGTTGATATATTTTAATGGAGTAGGATACCACTGCTGTAACTGCTAACTAGAAAATACGTAGAAACATCAAAACACATTTAGGACAATGTCAAGAAAAAAAGTACAGTGGGGCATACACAACAAATACAACAGTGTAAAAATGTGCTGTCGCAAATAGACAGGGACTAGAAGACGTGACAAAAATAGGTACCTGGGGATGATGGAGACGTTGATCCTTTGATGTTAAATGTTCTTTAATAAGCGTGCCATGGCATGTTCTAGACATCATGCCTGCCAGTGCCCATGAGGCAGGATGAGAGCTGGTTCCTGCCCACATCTCCCCTCTCATGGCCCCGTGGGTCCCTCAGCCCTGCTCCGCCCTGGCCGACTCCTCTGCCTTGAGACCTCCTGGAACGTCACCTCTGAAGGCCTCTCTGACCACCCTGCATCCTCCCTGCAGACTCTCTCACACAGCCTGCACTTCCCCTGCACTGCATATGCCCCAGCTTGGCATTACACTTGTAGTTGGGAAATTATGAACTCCATTATAAGCTCCATGAAATAAAAGGGTGTTTTTACACCAGTCTACGCCGAGCCCTAGAGTACCCAGCACATAATTGCAGCTCCAGAGTACTGACAAATAAATGGTTTCCATAGCCCTGCCATTCACACAGCAGTCCTCCCAACACACACACACTACACATTCACCACACATACACCACAAACACATACACACATCACACCTTCATCACACACATACCAAACACAACTCACCCCCACAGAAACACACACCTTACCAAACACACACACACCACAAACACACACCCACTACACACTCACCACACTCTCACCATACATACCACACACACTACACACTCACCACACATACACCACACACACACAAACACCTTCATCACACACGTACCAAACACAACTCACCCCGCTCAGAAATAAACACACCACATACGAGCCACCCCCAGAGAAAGACACACACCATACACACCAAATGCACACACACCACAGATGACTTATCCCCCACAGACACACACATAGAACAGCACACATGCACACCACATGTCCTTCTACTCTTGTATTTGAGACCCTCTCTTTTTTCCACCATTCAAGGTAGAAGTTTCCATACCATCCACGATTACTCACTCATACCCCTACTGAGAACTGGTGGCCAGTGTCAGCCAGGTTTCCTTAATGAACACCCTCCACCCCATGACGGTTCAATGTCTGTCTTCCCTGTCAGACTGTTCATGCCGTGGGAGCCAGGGTAGGGTCTCATCATGTGCCCAGCACGTCATCCTCCAAAATATGATGAATGTTAAGTTGAACCAAATTAAATAATTGTGTTTTGGATTAGTTTACACTAGCATGAATGTCTTGTTGCCCCACAGAACAGATCCTAAAGAAAAAAGCTTACATTGTTTTATTTGTAATACTCTGTATTGTGGGCATAAAAAACTAATTTCAGGAGCTGTCTCGGAAATTCACTATTACCTCATGAATATTGTCAGGCCCACCACACCTGACGCGATGACAGACACAGATATGGCAACCGAGAAAACACCAGTTGTGTCAGAAAAACTGACCACAAGCGTGCTGTCAAACAGTTGTTCCCATCTCAAAACGGTTTCACTCAAAGTCATTTAAAATGTAAGCGCTAACAACAACTATGCTGTCTGCCAGCTCCTATAAGCAGAAGAGGAGTGAGGACATCCTATTTGGAGTCAAGCCAAGTCCAAGCATGTCCTCAGATCCTGCAGGGTTGCAATGGTTTCCTAGCTTCAGGGTTCAGGAACTAAAAGTCTTGCTGCTGCTGCCACCTATTGCAGGAAATGTGAATCTAGGTTCAAGGAAAGCTGGATTGTTGAGTGGGCCCTGCTGTCCCAGTGACGTGGTGGAATGGTTCTCTGAACTCACTGCAGTTGTCTAGTATTTCCATTCATGCTGAGTACCAAATTAAGGTCATCCACTGCTAAAACCTATAAGCCAAGGCTTCCTGAGGTGATATATGTGAGAATTCCTGGCCGGGTGCAGTGGCCAGTAACCCGAGCACTTTGGGAGGCCAATGCGGGTGGATCACTGGAGGTCAGGAGTTTGAGACCAGCTTGGCCAACATGGTGAAACCCTGTCTCTACCAAAAATACAAAAGTTAGCCGGGTGTGGTAGAGGGTGCTTGTAATTCCAGCTACTCAGGAGGCTGAGGCCACTTGAACACCAGAGGTGGAGGTTGCCGTGAGCTGAGATCGCGCCACTGCACTCCAGCCTGGGAGACAAGAGCAAAACTGTCTCAAAAAAAAAAATAAAAGAGAGAGAATTCCTACAAAATGTTGGCACAGGAGTCAGCACTCAGTAAATGTTTGTTGCCTGAAGGACGGACAGAAACTAGATAGAGGCGGTAATGGTAACATGATCAACTTTTTTTTTTTTGAGACAGAGTCTCGCTCTGTCACCCAGGCTGGAGTGCAGTGGAATAATCTCAGCTCACTGCAACCACTACCTCCTGAGTTCAAGTGATTCTCCTGCCTCAGCCTCCTGAGTAGCTGGGACTACAGGCATGTGCCAACATGCCCAGCTAATTTTTTGTATTTTTAATAGAGATGGGGTTTCATCGTGTTAGCCAGGATGGTCTCAATCTCCTGACCTTGTGATCTGCCTGCCCCTGCCTCCCAAAGTGCTGGGATTGCAGGTGTGAGCCACCACAACCGTCCACATGATCAACTTTTTTTTTTTTTTTTTTTTTTTTTTTTTTGGAGTCTTGCTTTGTTGCTTGGCTAGAGTGCAGTGGCATGATCTCGGCTCACTGCAACCCCCGCACTTTGGGAGGCAGGGGCAGGCAGTAGTCCCAGCTCTCAGCCTCCTGAGCAGCTGGGACTACGGGCGCGCACCACCACACCTGACTAATTTTATTTTATTTATTTTTTTTGTATTTTAGTAGAGACGGGGTTTCACCATGACCAAGATGATCTCGATCTCCTGACCTCGTGATTCACCTGTCTCGGCCTCTCAAAGTGCTGGGATTACAGGCATGAGCCACTGCACCCAGCCCATGATCAACTTTTAAAGCACCTTTCTCTTGAGACCTGAAGCCCCGCACAGTGACCTGGCTGCATACTGTTCAAAAGCTACATTAGCGAGCATAGACATGCAGTGAAGAGGAGCATCTCACCTGGCTTTGGTACTGCCCGAAAGGGTGCCCTTGCCTTTGAAAGCATTTGTTTTGGTGCTATTTTGTTTCATTCCCTTCAAGACAAAGTATTTCTGACTTTGGGAATTCTGAAAAATAAGAGAGCAATGGGGTTAGCACAGATTGGCAGACAGATTTTCTTATTCAGCCTATGCAAGCTACAAGAATGGAGACTGGGTTTGTCAAACAATCCAACAATTTGCAAGCTGCTGGAGAACTTAGGCAAATCATGTAAATTTCACACTAAATTGTAGGATTCCCAGGTGGAGGGATGTCGTGTGACCACTGTATGACAACCACTTCTCTTTCCATGTCTCAATGCAATACACACACATGCACATACACAACACACACATACATCCCCAGTGTGGTCCCTTCTGTCTTCCTCACAACAACCAGCGGTAAAGAAGGGGAGGTGGGACTACCATCTCCAGCTCTTGAAAGTCTGCTCTGTAACTCAACAAAAGGAGACACCAAATCAGAGTGGCTTTTCAGCAGTCACACGTTGTAGGGGGTTTGTCCTACCGGTCCCCTGAACACAAACCCTAGCCAGCCTTCCCAGACTGCTGGGACATCCCTTTTGGGACCTCCCCTATATAGGAAGGGCAGCATTCCAAGCAGTTACCAGATACAAGGTGAATCTGAGCTCAAAGTACCAACAGCTACAGCAGAAAAGGAGGCAGCACCTAGCAGTAAAGAAACTCTTAATATATCCAATAAAAACAAAACAAAAAATTCAGAGAACACTACACTGGATAACTAAACCTTCTATGCAAAAACATAGATGTACATCCAAAAAAGAAGCAGCAAACAGGGAATCATGATTTTCCCAAGCAAACAAAACAAAGAACCAGTAACTGATCCTAATGAAACAGTGATGTTTGAGCTGTCTGTCCAAGAATTCAAAATAGCAATTTTAAGAAGACTCTGTGATTTCCAAGATAACACAGAAAATCAATTCAGAACTTTACCAGAGAAATTTAGCAGAGACTGAAATAATTTTTTAACAATCAAGTGGAAATCTTGGAACTGAGAAATACATTTGCTGAACTGAAAAATTCCTAAAGGCTACCAACAGCAGAGTGGATCAAGAAGAGAAAATAGTCAGTTAGCTTAACAACAGGCTATTTGAAAATACAGTTGGAGGGGGAAAATGAAAAAAGAACAAAAAGCAATGAAGATCACCTATAAGATATACAAAATTTCCTCAAAGGATGAAATTTTTAAAAAATTATTGGTATTCAAGGGAATTGATAAAGAGCAAGGGGTACAAAGCTTATTCAAAGAAATAATAATGGAAAACTTTGCAAAACTTGAGAAAGATATAAATATCCAGGTACAGGAAGGTCAGAGAACAATAAACAGATTTGACCTAAATAAGACTATTCCAAGGCATATAATAAACTCTCAAAAGTCAAGAACAAGAGAGAATCCTAAAAACAGCAAGAGGAAAAAAACCAAATAACATATAAAGGAGCTCTCATTTATCTGGTAACAGATTTCTTAACAGAAATCATATAGCCAGGAGAGACAGGAACAAATTTTCAAAGTTCTAAAAGAAAAGAAAAACTGCCATCTAAGAATATTGTATCCAGCAAAGTTATCGTCCAAATACGAAGGAGAGATAAAGTCTTTCCCAGACAAATAAAAGTTGAGAGAATTCACCACCACCAGACTTGTCTTACAAGAAATGCCAAAGGAATTCAATGTGAAAGAAAGAAAACAGTAACATTCAGAAAAAACAAAACCAAAGATATAAAACTTGCTGGTAAAATTAAGTAAACAGACAAACTTGGGATACTCTAATACTGGAATTGTGGTGTGCAAAACTCTAGAATGAAGTCTAAAAGATAAATCTCTTAAAAACAATAATAGCTACTGCAACCTATTAAAATAGGTAATATAAAACTACATAAATTGAGGCAACTAAAAGTCAAAATGTGGGGCAGATTAGTATAGAGTTTCTTCTTATTTTTTGTTTGTTTATATTCTTTTTTGTGAACTAAGATGAGCTGTCATCTTTTAAAAATAATTTGTATATCTATAAGATGTTCCTGTAAGCTCATGATAACTGTAATACAAAAACCTAAAAAGCAATAAATTAAAACATACTACCAGAGATAATCACTTAACCATAAGGAAAGACAGTAAGAAAGGAAGAGAAGACTTATAAAACAAACAGAAAAAAAGCAACAAAATGGCAACAGTAAGTTCTTACTCATCAATAATAACACTGAATGTTAATTGACTCATTTCTCCAATTAAAAGGCATAGAGTGGCTGAATGGATAAAGAAACCACACCCAACAATATGCTGCCTTCAAGAAACCCGCTTCACCTATAAAGACACACATAGACTGAAAGTGAAGGGATGGAAAAGGATATTCCATGCAAATGAAAACCAAAAATAAGAGCAGGAATAGCTTTACTTATATCAGATAAAATAGACCACAAATCAAAGACTATCAGAGCAGTGTGAAGAAGAGGTGAGATGGCCCCTTAGCCAACAAGAAGCTGTGTGCTACTACATCCTAAACCCGGCACCAACATCCAACTGCCATCACCACCACGCCAAAGAGAAATGCTGAAGGGGACATCAAAGAAGATAAAACCAAGGCGAAGGACAAATCACAGAGATCTGCAAGCTTGTCTGCTAAACCTGCTCCTTCAAAGCCAGAGCCCAAGCCCCAACAGAGCCCATGCCTTAAAAGGGCCCCTACAAAGAAGAGAGAGAAGGTACCCAATGGGAAAAGGGAAAAGCTGACATTGGCAAGAAGGACAATAACCCTGCACAATATGGAGATGCCAAAACAGACCAGGCATAGAAAGCTGAAGGTGTTGGAAGATGCCAAGTGAAGTGTGCGCATTTTTAATAACTGCATACCTCTGATGACTGTACAGTTTGAAATACTATTTTTAATCAAGTTGTATAAAAATGCAGAATTTCATTTTACTTTTTAAGCTATATTGTTAGCACGCAGAATACTTCATTGTTGTTTTTTGGGGAATACATCACCTAATAGAATGTCTTCAAAACTACATTGATGTGGAGAAAACACCTTTCCCTTCTAGTTTTGAGAGGCTTCCTCTTGGTTTCCACAAGGAGGGATTTCCTGGCTTTGACACACATAGTCACTTTGGCATGAAAGCCTTAAGGAGGGAAAAACAAATCATTTTTATGTCCTCTTTTCTCTTTCTACCTTCAGCAAAGACTTGATTCCCTTAAACCGAGATGCCTGTTGGGACCTGACCCCCAATAATTGGTTACTAGTGTGTCAGGTAATCTGGGCTTTCCAGTGATGCCACTGAGATGGGGCCCCCTCAAAAGAGCAGTGGTTCTGTTTCTAGACTGTGGATCTTCAGATAAATTCTCTCATTTTCATTTCACTTCCTAAAAGTCATGGTTGGCTCATGAAAAGTTGTTCAATCCTCACTCTGAACTTTCCCTGTTCAGAGGATCAAATGAAGACGTCATAGGGTTTGATAGTGGCTTTCTGATTTTTAGTAGTCCATTGAAGAAGGGAGTTTGAAAGTTGTTAAACCCTGTTAATGATTGTCTGCCCATGTCCTGCTGAAATACCACGATTGGTTATCGAAAGTATCTTTAATAAAGCTGGATATAGCTTGGCCTGGGAAAAAAAATTAAAACCTATCAAAAAAGAAAAGAAGGTCACTATATAATGATAAAGGGATTAATTCAGCAACAATTATAAATATATATGCACCCATGTCAGAGCTCACAAGTACCTAAAGCTCACTAGATCTAAAAGAGACAGACTGTAATACAATAATACTAGGAGACTTCAAAACACTTCACTCTAAATGATGAATAGATCATCCAGATAGAAAATCAACAAAGAAACACTTCCTTTAAACTACACACTAGACCTAATATTGCTAACTGATATTTACAGAACATTTCACCCACTGCTGCAGAATACACATTTCATTTTCTTTTTCTTTCTTTAGAGATGGTGTCTTGCTGGATTGCCCAGACTGGACTCAAAACTCCTGGGCTCAAGTGATCCTCCTCTCAGCCTCCCAAGTAAGTAGGATTATAGGCATGCACCCTTGTACCCAGCTAGAATACATATTCTTTTCAACAGCACATGAAATATTCTCTAGAATAGACCACATCTTAGGTCACAAAACAAGTCTCAACAAATTTAAAAAGCATAAATCTTATCAAGTATCTTTTCTGATCACAATGGAATAAAACTATAAATCAGTAACAAAAGGAAGCTCAGAAACTCACAAACACACAGAAATTAAACAACATACTCCTGAATGACCAATGAATCAATGAAGAAATTAAGAAGGAAATTTTAAAATTTCTTGAAACAAGAAATGGAAACCCAACACACCAAAGTCTATGGGTTAAAGCAAAAGCAGTACTAAGACAGAAGTTTACAATCAAGAACACCTATGTCAAAAAAAAGAGTAAAAAGACTTCAAAGAAACAACCTAATAAGGCACTTCAAGGAACTTAAAAAGCAAGAACAAACCAAACCCAAAAGTAGAAGGAAAGATATAATAAAGATCAGAGGCTGGACATGGTGGCTCACACCTATAATCCCAGTACTTTAGTAGGCTGCGGTGGAGGATTGCTTGAGGCCAGGAGTTCAAGTCCAGCCCTGGCAATATAGTAAGACCCCATATCTACAAAAACTTTTTATAAAAAAATTAGCTGGAAGGTCAGGAGTTTGAGACAAGCCTGGTCAACATGGTGAAACACCATCTCTACTAAAACTACAAAAATTAGCTGGGCGTGGTGGCAGGTGCCTGTAACCCCAGCTACCCAGGAGGCTGAGGAAGCAGAATTACTGGAACCCAGGAGGCAGAAAGCTGCAGTGAGCTGAGATCAGACCACTGTACTCCAGCCTGGGCAACAGAGCAAGACTCCATCTCAAAAAAAAAAAAAAAAAAAAAAAAGCTGGGAATGGTGGTAGCATGCACCTGTAGTCCTAGCTACTTAGGAAGCTGAAGCTGAAGCAGGATTGCTTGAGCCCAGGAGTTTGAGGCTGCAGTGAGTTATGATCCAGCTACTGTACTTCAGCCTGGGCAACAGAGCCCTGTCTCAAAAATAAATAAATAAATAAATAAATAAATAATCAGAGGATTAAAAAAACAAAACTGAGACAAGAAAAAATTCAAAAAAATCAATGAAACATGAGTTTGTTCTTTGAAAAGATAAAGTCAACAAACCTTTGGCTAGACTAAGAAAAAAAGAGAGAAGACACAAGTTGGAAAGGAAAAAGTCAAATTAGCCTTGTTCACAGATGACATGATGTTATATTTAGGAAAAAAAAACTAACACTCCACCAAAAACCTGTTAGAAATGATAAGTTCAGTAAAGTTGCAGGATGCAAAATCAACATACAAAAATTGGTGGTATTTATACATATCAACAGTGAACAAACTAAAAAAAGAAAGCAAGGAAGCAATTCCATTTACAATAGCTACAAAGAATATAAAATATGAAGAAGTCAACTGAATCAAAGAAGTGAAAGATTGATACAAGAAAAACTATAAAACACTGATGAAAGAAATTGAAGAGGACACCAAAAAACGGAAAGGTATTTTATGTTCATGAATTGAAAAAATTAGTACTGTTGAAATGGCAATACTACCCACAGCAATTTACACGTTCAATGCAATCCCTACCAAAATACCATGACATTCTTCATAGAAATAGGAAAAAAAGTCCTAAAATTTACATGGAACCACAAAAGATCCCTAGTAGCCATAGCAATCCTGAGCAAAGAGAACAAAGTGGCAGGCATCATACTACATGACTTCAAAATTTACTACAAAGCTATCGCTATCATATCAGCATGGCACTGGCAGAAAAACAGACACATAGAACAATGGGAACAGAATAGAAAACCCAGATATAAATCCACACATTTACAGCCAACTCATCTTTGACAAAGATGTCAAGAACATACAATGGGTAAAGACAGTCTCTTCAATGAATAGTGCTGGGAAAACTAAATAATTATATGTAGAAAAATGACACTAGAGCCCTGTCTCTCACCATACATAAAAATAAAATCAAATGGATGAAAGACTTAAATCTAAGACCCGAAACTATGAAACTACTAGAAGAAAACATTTGGGAAATGCCTCAGGACATTGGTGTAAGCAAAGATATTTTGTGTAAGACTTCAAAAGCACAGGCAACCAAAGCAAACGTAGACAAATTAGAGTACATCAAGCTAAAAGCTTCTGCAAAGGAAACAACCAGTAAAGTGAAAAGACAACTCACAGAATAGAAGAAAATATTTGCAAACTACAAGGGATTAATAACTAGAATACATATATAAGGAGTTCAAACACTCAACAGCAAGTAATCTGATTTATAAATGGGCAAAATAACTGAATGGGCATTTCTCAAAAGTAGACATCCAAACACCCAACAGGTATATGAAAAAATGCTCAACATCACTAATCATCAGAGAAATGCAAATCAAAAGCACAATGAGATATCATCTCATCCCAGTTGAAATGGATTTATCCAAAAGGCAGGCAGTAACAGATGCTGGCAAGGATGCAGAGAAAGGGGAACCCTTGTACACTGCTAATGGGAATGTAAATGAGCACAGCCACTATGGAGAATAGTGTGGACTTACCTAAAAAAAAAAAACAAAAAAACTGAAAATAGAACTACCAAATGATCCAGCAATTCCACTAATGGGTATATATCCCCAAAACAGGAAATCAATATATCAAAAAGACATCTGTCTATGTTCATTGCAGCACAATTCACAGTAGCCAAAATAGAATCAACCTAAGTGACCATCAATAAATGAATGGATGAAGAAAATGTGGTACATATACACAATGGAATAGTATCCAGCCATTAAAACAATAATAAAATTCTGTCATTTGTAGCAACATGGATGGAACTGGAGGTCACTCTGTGACATTCTGATTAAAAAGTGAGATAAGCCAAGTACAGAAAAGAAGAATGTTGCATGTTCTCACTCATATGGAGGAGCTCAAAAAGTGGATCTCACAAACATAGAGTAGATTAGTGGTTAGCACAGGCCAGGAAAGGTAGAGGGGAGGAGAGGATGAAGAGAAGTTCATTAATGGGTACAAATACATAGTCTGATAGAAGAAATAACACCTAGTGCTAGATCAGTAAGATGACTATAGTTTATAATAACCTACTGTACATTTCAAAATAGCTAGAAGAGAAGAATTTGAATGGTTCTAATATAAAGAAAAGACAAATATTTAAGGTGATGGATATCCCAAGTATACGGATTTGATCTTTACAAATCACATGAATGTGTAAAATCCCATGTACCCTGAAATAGGTACATGGATTACAGATCAATAAAAATAAATTAAAATTTTTAAAATAAAGAAAAAATAGGGCCAGGTGCAGTGGCTCAATGCCTATAATCCCAACACTTTGGGAGGCCGAGGTAGGCAGATCACCTGAGGCCAGGAGTTTGAGACTAGCCTGGCCAACATGGCAAAATCCTGACTTTACTAAAAATACAAAAATAATTAGCTGGGTGTGGTGGTGGGTGCCTGTAATCCCAGCTACTCGGGAGGCTGAGGTACAAGAATCACTTGAACCCAGGAGGCAAAGGTTGCAGTTAGCTGAGATCGCACGGCTGCACTGTAGCCTGGGTGACAGAGTCAGACTCTGTCTCAAAAAAGAAAAAAAAAGAAAAAAAGAAAAGAGAAAGCATGCAATACTTCTCCCGGGCATAGAGATTGAAATTCAATTTTTTGAGAGGAGGTCTCAGACTAGAATGCAGTGGTGCAGTCTCAGCTCATCACAACCTTGCCTTCAGGGCTCAAGTGATCCTTGCACCTTAGCCTCAGCCTCCTGAAT
The DNA here is from genome assembly GCF_009761245.1 of Sapajus apella. Lineage (NCBI taxonomy): Eukaryota > Metazoa > Chordata > Mammalia > Primates > Cebidae > Sapajus > Sapajus apella. The sequence goes on from NW_022437063.1 coordinate 1,142,248, forward strand.
AACCGGGACTACAGGTGTGTGTCACCACACCTGGCTAATTTTTGTAGAGACAGGGTTTCGCCATGTTATTCAGGCTGGTCTCGAACTTCTGGGCTCAAGGGATCCTCCCACTTCAGCCTCCCGAAGTGCTGGGATTACAGGTATGAGCCACCGCACCAGGCCTGAAATTCAAACTCTTAATTGTGGGGTAGAAGGTCATTTACATCATTAACCACCTGGCTTCAGGTGACCCTTCCAGGTGCCATTACCTCCAGGCATGCTACATGCTTACCCAGTGCTCCCAATACACCACGTAGCTCCTCACTTCTGAGTTCTGGTTCATGCCTGTGCTAGAATTGCCTTCATTCTTTTGCACCTGGCACACTTCAATAAATCTTTTAAGACTGAGGTTATATCCCCTTCCTTCATGAGACCTTCCTATCGTCCTTAAACAAAATTAATCATGCCTTTACAAAAAACTTAAGTCTTATAGGTGTGCTTTGCTAATAGTTTCATTTAATAAAGAAAAGAACAAATAAACAAAAGCCACTCGGAATTCCATCACTTTGCTGTGGGGCTGCAGAGGTGGTGGGAGGGTAAAGTATGAAGCAAAAGTATTAAATTTTCCCATCTATTCCTCTAGTTCTACCTCAGTTTCACTTTGATTCTCTGCTTCCAGACCTTTCTGTTGGCCACTGTTAGACAGCAAATCCCTCCAGTGAAGAGGGCTCCACTTATCTTTTTCACTCCACACGGCATAGCATGCAGCAAGCACCCCATTCACCTTTGCTCTTGACAGACTACAGTCATCAACACGAACACCGCAAGGGATAGAAGCTTAGACGAATTTTACCCTTGATTTTGAAAGGTAAACAATGTTCTGAGTATGACCAAGGCACTGTGAGGAGTTCTGTAGCTCACCCCTGACTTTCCACCATCCTCAGCTGAGGTTTCCAAAACAAAGAGAATTTTGAGATATTAATGAATGTGATTACTTCAGAACTTGGTGAGGTAGAAATTGGCAAGGATCATAAAAACTAATACCCCCAAAATAAGCTTCAAGTCACAGACCATCAAATACACTTCTTAACCATAGGCAAAAGCACAGTTAGAAGGCTATTTCACTGATACATTTGTTTCTGTGCCAGGGAAGTATTGATGTCCAGTTTTAAACACATGCTATTTATATCAGAATCATAACAAAAGTGCCATGCATCTGCCTTGGCATCCGGAGAAAAAAACATTCAACACGAGAGCAGAAAGTGTGCACAGCCAAACAGAAATGGCAGCAGAAGCAAAAATTGTTGGAACTGTATCATGCGGGGGGGTTGTGGAAATTATTACTCGACTAAATTGGAAAAAATTGTAAGCAACACAAAAGGTTTTGGCACTTAGATACAAACACTTGAGAAAAATCTTCTCCTTGTCTATACTGATATCAAATGGATGTTCTGTTATATTTTGGGACACATCAAGTTCCCTTTATAGCATTCCACAGACTTCCATATATACAACGGCCATTTACTGGGCATCTACATTCTTCAACAGTGGGAAAATCAAAAGCCTTGGCATCAAGCAGGCATGGGGTCAAACTGGCTCCACTACCTACTGCAAGAACTTGCAAGTTAATTAACCTCCTCCTGACTCAGTTTCCTCATTTGACAAAGGGAGATACAGTTGCCCTCAATAACCATGGGTTCCACATCCATGGATTCAACGATAGATCCAAAATTTTCAGGAAAAATATGGATGTTTGTGTCTGTACTGGCCATGTATGGACTTTTTTCCTTGTCTTGATACAGTATAACTATTCACATAGTATTTACATTTTATTAGGTATTATAAGTAATCTAGAGATAATTTAAAGTATATGGGAGGATTGTGTAGGCTATATGCAAATACTGTATCATTTTATATAAGGGACTTGCATATCCATGAATCTAGGTATATTTGAGGGGATGCTAAAACAAATCTCCCAAAGATACCAAGGGACAAATGTAGTATCTCTCCTTCAAGCAAGTATTCTTAGCATGGAATCAAGGCCCATGTGTGTGCTTTTGTAGACCTCCAGACTCAATGAGATACAAAACTGTGTGTGAGATGATTTTTCTAGACCACTTCTCAAAAGGTAGGTGACCCCAAAATGGCAAAGGCCACTGCTCTACAGGCTGTAGACGGATTGCAGGTGACATTCGTAGAGTGCTTGGCATATAGTGAGCTTTAACTATTTGGTGGCTGTTATTTTTAGACCCTGAGGACATACAGAAATATAAATCAGAGCACTGGGCAAAAAAAAAAGGTAGACAGTTATAGGTTCACCTCAGAATATCATAATAGCAGAGAAAAACAAACAAACGAGTCCGGAAAAAAACCCAGCAGGAAGAACTGGCAGGGCGGAGACACCAGGCGTGTCACAGCAGTGGGATAAGCACCGCCCGGGAACCCCCAGTGCTTAGGCAGGCCTTGGCATACGGCAGGTGCTCAGTGAATAATTGCTAAGTAAATGAGCAAACAAATGACTGAAAGCAACCCAGGATACAGGATAACACCATTTACAATGTCCCAGAAGAAAAACTAAATTCAGGAGGTGTTACTGAAAACTTACTCTTCAGAAATCTTTCAAATATTCAATTCAAATGCTATAGTCCACATTCTCTCCCTGAAGAGTGAGGATGGTAAGCCCATGCTTTTGTCATTGAGCAGTAATCTAGGTCCTTTCAATCCTCTGTGATGAGGCCTGTGAGAAATTTCTTTTGGACCTATTTTTCCAGATGAATCAAAAGACCATATTTGCCTGGAAAAAAAGAAATTTTATTACCTTCTATTTTTTTAACTTTTATTTTTCCATGAGTTGACAAGAAGCTCCCAGCTAAATTTACAGCCCAACTTTATTAACTGTTATAGATGATCTGAGTATTCTTTCTTTCTGATACCCTTCTATTCTGTCTATATTTTTAATGATTGTGATTTACATGTTTCTATTTTGCCACATTGTAGTTATTCTTACAAGTCATCTCAAAGCCCTGGCAGGACTTGTAGTTATTTGAGAGCGGTAGAGTACTCACCAAGAACACAGGTTATTGTCCAAGTGTGTGCTGTTATCAGGCCGTCCTGGAGTTGGAGCCACACTCACTACAATTTATCAGCTTTGTTAAGTCCCTTAACCTCTCTGTGTCCCTGTGGCCTTTTGTGTCGGTTGTTTGGTTGGCTTTGGTTTGTTTGTTTTGAGACGGAGTTTATTCTTGTTGCCCAGGCTAAAGTGCAACGGTGTGACCTCCGCTCACTGCAACGTCCGCCTCCCAGGTTCAAGTGATTCTCCTGCCTCAGCTTCTGGAGTACCTGGGATTACAGGTGCCCACCACCACACCCGGCTAATTTTTAGCATTTTTAGTAGAGACAGGGTTACACCATGTTGGCCAGCCTGTTCTCGAACTCCTGACCTCAGCTGATCCACTTGCCTCGGCCTCCCAAAGTGCTGGGATTACAGGCATGAGCCACTGCGCTCAGCCTGTTTTGTTTTTTGAGACAGGGTCTCGCTCTGTCACCCAGGCTGGAGTGCAATGGCATCATCATGGCTCACTGCAACCTAAAACTCTTGGACTCAAGTGATCCTCCCACCTTGACCTCCTGAGTAGCTAGAACTAAAGGCACATGCCACCAGAGAGATGGGGTCTCACTTTGTTGCCTGGGCTGGACTCAACTCCTGGCCTCAAGCGATCCTCCTCCCTTAGCCTCCCAAAGTGGTAGGATTACAGCATAAGCCATCGCACCCAACCTGCACTTTTTCATAACCAACTTGTGAGGACTAAATTTAAAAAGCATGAAGAACCAAACTGTGCCTGGCACACAGTTAAGTGTTCAATTAGTATTAGCCAGTAGTAGTATTAGTAGTTGTTGTAGTAGAAATAGAAGTAGTAAAACTGTGGACAAATAGATGGAAAGAAAAAGTAACAAATGGTACCTGAAACAAGTAAACAAAATACCAGTGAAAGATCAAAACCAAAAACAGAAAATGAAGCCTTTAATACTGAAAGTATATCATATTCATGTTATCTCTATTCACAGTTTTCTCAAACCTGTCTCTTCTCCTTACACATTCTCTTCCAAAAGGTGACAGTATCCTAGGCAGCGCTGAATTGAAAGTGAATTAATATGTAAATATTACAAGAATCCAATCTATATAATTGTGCAAGCTTAGACCTGGGATATTTGTAGACATTCTTCACAAAAAGATCACTTATGGTATTTAAAGGAAGACAATGACTGTTAGCTTTTTTTTTTCCTCACTCACAATTTCTCGTTTACATTATGTAGTTTATTCTTCAATCCTGGCAAAGGAAGGAGACATCTGGGGAAAGCTTCTGTGACTCTCAGCATTTACAAACCTTAGACAACCACTCTTGATACACAGCTGCACAGAAGCTTTACTAAAGCAACTGCCTTGTTAACAGCCAGTGGCCTCCCACCAGATTCCTGATCTAGGCAGGCACCAAGCTACCTAACATCCTCATGCAGCTGGCTCTGTCTCCAGGTACCAGTCAGCTGCAGGGATCACAGCATGGGGGCCATAGAGATCTCTGTACATGGGGAAGAAGTGGATAGCTGGAACAGCGCAGCTTTTCCTTGGAGAGGGAGATTTAGTCTCAAGTAAGCACTTATTGACAAATATCTATGATCACCTATCATGAACCAAGCATTAAAATGAGCATAGAGGAAAAAGGGAAAGCACAGATAACTAAAATAAAATACTCCTCCTCAAAGAATCTTGCAGTAAGATTGACTGGGAGGCAAATATCTTCACATATAATCAAAGGGCCCATTTTGACTCACTTTCATACCCTCAGAACTTAACCAAGTAAATGTCTGCTGAATTAAAGGCAATGGATAAAAGAGATGAACTGCAGTGTGTGAAAGCAGAATTTATTTACAACATCTCCGTTAAGTTCACCTATTTCGGAGAACACATATACTTTAAGAAACATTATTAAATTACTCTTCTTGAAAATGAAGGCCGGGCATGGTGGCTCATGCCAAAGCGGGCAGATCACTTGAGGTCAGGAGTTTGAGACCAGCCTGGCCAACATGGTGAAACCCCGACTCTGCTAAAAATACAAAAAGTAGCCGGGGCTGGTGGTGGGCGCCTGTAATCCCAGCTATTTGGGAAGCTGAAGTACAAGAATTGCTTGAAACTGGGAGCCAAAGCTTGCAGTGAGCCGAGATCACACCACTGCACTCCAGCCTGGGTGACAGAACAAGACTTCATCAAAAAAAGAGAGAGAGAGAGAGAGAGAGAGAAGGAAGAAAAGGAGGGAGGGAGGGGAAGAAAGAGAAAAAGAAAAAGAAGTAAGCGTCCTCTTAACAGGGGCAAGACATCCTAAAAGGCAAAGATTTGGAGAGAAGGGAAAGGAGTAGGGAGTGATTTGGATAAGTTTCAAGTAAGCCTTAGACAGATGTACATCTCACACAGTGCTTCCAAACAAAATTTCTGAGGGAGGCAGGGGTAATCATGTGCAGGCTGAGGGGGAAGAGTGTAAGAGAGCAGAGCTTTTGCCATGAGACAGAAATGGGATTGAATTCTGGCTCAGAAACTTCCTATGATAGTTGTGCAACTTTGGAAAAGCCCCTGCACCCCACAAGCTTCAGGTCCTCGTCTGTCTACAGGCAGGGAGTCAATCATGATATTCACAAGACTGCTGTGGACACAAATGAAATCAGGGGCATGAGACATGTTGTAAACTGGAGAGACTTAGGGCATTTCCACACGCATTTCCCAGCTGGTCCTTACAGAGAGGCAGGGAGGAAGACGTCACCACCGTCGGCGTTGTTTATCTTGTCTTTTCGACACATCAGGTAAGCTCCAGGAACAGGGGCCCCACTATTCCCCACAGGGCCCCAGGACCTGCAACGTGCCTGGCACAAGCAGACGCGCCGTGAACAAGTGCTGGGTGAATAAACGAATCACTACCGCTTCGTCCCTGAGGGTGAGCAGCAGCGCCGGCCTCCTCCGGGCAGCGAGACCCTAGGAGCTGCCCGCCCGCCCGGCCCCTTCTCGGCCTGTCGCTCGCGAGTGGCCACCCCGAATGCAGCCTTACCCGGGCCCCCTCCTGGATTCTCCGCCTAGCTGGGCCGGCACCTGTGTGCGCGGATCCCAAGCCGAGGGGTCTCAGAGGCGCTGCCCATTCGGCGTCTCTAAGACGCCGTTCCCTGAGTGACGACGACAGTTGCTGATTGGAGAATGAGCCTGTGCGCCTGGCAAGAAGCAGAGTGGGGATTGGTCAGCTGAGATGAGCGAGGCGGGCGCGGGACCAGGTTCAGCTCTGCGGCTGCGCCCCCGGAAAAATTTCCGCCGGAAGTTCCGTCCCCCGGGGAGCGGGAACCGGGGCGACTGGGGTCTTGGGAGCGGGTGTCTGTTACGTGGGCTTTAGCACGAGCTGGGCGCTCGGCCGGGTCCCACCGAACTGCTTAGGGCCTTGTGGCCGGGGGAAGCCAAACCCCTTCTCTGAGAAGCAGAATCTCCATCTGTAAAAGGCTAGGCGTGCCCACTGGGGTCTGTGGTCAGGATTGACGAGTCAAGTCCGCAAAGCCCCTACCGCATCCTGCGCCCTTAGGGTGAGCACTGATGGGGACTCGCATTGCGCCACCAGGTAGCGGGTCTCGTCACTGGGTCCGCCCGTCTGCTCGCGGAGACTTCCCCGTGAGGACCGCGGCTCGCCTGCTTTGTCCACCGTGTAGCCTCAGCCTCCGCCCATATCCACAGTAGGCATCCATTCCATTGGTATTCGCTAAATGAATGAATTATGACTAAGACAGAGGGCCGAGTGGAAGCGCCATCCATCATGTGAGTGATAGTAATTGTTGTCGCTGACCTTATGGAGCACTTCCCTTTGCCAGGCACTCATCCGTCCTGGGTATGTACTTTACATGTAATTGTAACCTTCATTTGTCTGCACAGCAGCCCTGTGAGGCAGGTGCTGTGGTTATCCCCATTGTACAGATAGGAAACTGAGGCACACAGAGCATTTTGTTCAAGGACACACTTTCAGTCAGGGTTAAGAGCAGAGTGAGAACCCAGGGAGGCACCCTGCCACCTTTACACTGATATCCAGGAGGTGGCTCACTCCCTCAGTAATCAAGAAGAAACTCTGGGATCGTGGAGAGCTGTGTGGCAGTCGTCCTCTGACCACCCTGCAGGTGTTGAGGGCTTGGAGCTGGTTTCCACCACAATTCTGTACACTTGAGAGACTGGGCTATAAGATCGAGTCTGTAATTATTTCACAGGCATCAGTGATGATGTTATAAATGGAGATGATGCCTTCATGTGGAGAAATAAACAGCAGGGGCTGATTAGCCCCTAAGACGTTAAGTACTGTTTTCCACCATGTCTATTAATAAAGAAGGGAGGAAGAGCAAGCGCAGGGCAGGGAGGTGTCACTCGTCCACGTGGAAGCGGAGAGCCTCTCCCTCCCTGAGAAATCTGCTTCCCTGACTGCTGTCCCTTCAGCAGCCTCAGAAAATGGAGACAAGACTCTCTCCTCAGCTGTCCTGCGGAGGAAAAAAAATCTGACATAAAAATAAATGAGGTATAAGTAGCTCTTTTGGAAAAGCTACTGTGGTTATTTTTTCTTTACTAAAATAGATGCTTTCTCTCTCGAATATTTACCTTGACAGATGACGCAGCTGCTCGTTTTAGTTCAATCAGCCAGAAACTAAATTGCACATTTTAAACACTGTCACTACAAATAATTGATTATTACTTGTAAACGGGGCCACTTGAGGATCTGTTTGAGGCTCCTCCCTGGAGAGGGGCCCTCCCCAGGCTCAGCACGGCCCCTTGGCATGTTCTCATCCTCCTTTAAGGGACTGATCTACTATTAAGTTCTTAATTTCCTTCAATAGCTACTGCTTGTTTCCTTTCATGGAAACAAGAATCAAATCACTTTCGTTGCTCCTGAACAAGATTCCATGGTGTCAAACACTGGTATTTAGAATTTTAATGAATCCCTGCCGGGCACAGTGGCTCATGCCCATAATCCCAGCATTTTGGAGGCTGAGGCATGTGGATCACCTGAGATCAGGAGTTCAAGATCAGCCTGGCCAACATGGTGAAACCCCATCACCACTAAATATACAAAAATTAGCCGAGTGTGGTGGCAGGCACCTGTAATCCCAGCTACTCAGGAGGCTGAGTCAGGAGAATCACTTGAACCCCAGGAGGTGAAGGTTAAGGTGAGCTAAGATTGTGCTACTGCACTCCAGCCTGGGTGACAGAGTAAGACTCTGTTTCAAAAAAAAAAAAAAGAATTTTAATGAATCCTGCCCTCCAAACATTATATTGCAGCAATCTCAGAAGAACGCCCCACCTCTGGAATCGAGAAGCAGTCGGGAAGAGCAGTTTCGTGTTTCCTCCTACACCTGGGCAACAGGCAGGCCCCTGACAACCGCAAGTAATTCTCTTCACTGAGAGCCTGGATCTCACAACAGCTTGTCATTAGTGCTGTTTAGCATTTAATTTGCCTTTAGTTAGGTAACAAGCATTTACGGATTACCTGTTAGGAACGAGCGCGCAGTATGGGGACAGAGGAATGAATGAGGCATAGAGTCTGCTCACAGCCTACTTGGGGCTAGAAATAGCTACTCGGGAAAGAAAACTTGAAAGCAGTTAACAAATGCAAACCGGTATACCATTCCGGGGAATCATCGCGCTTTCAGAATGCAAGGCTGCAACTCCTGGCACACGTCTAAGGAAAAAATGTATGTGCTGCCGCATTTCATCTCATGAAGGGAGTGAGGATATGCAGTCACTCCTTCTGTGGGCCAAGGAACGGTCTGGCCTTCTCTTCCTCTGCAGAGTCCTGGCGTCGTAAAGACCCAGGATGGAGGCAGCCACTACCACCCATTGAAAATCAGCCTGTCAAGCCAGGTGTGGCGCCTCATGCCTGTAATCCCAGCACTTTGGGAGGCTGAGGTGGGCGGATCACGAGGTCAGAGATCAAGACCATCCTGGCTAACACGGTGAAATTCCATCTCTACTAAAAATACAAAAAATTAGCCAGGCATGGTGGCACGCACCTGTAGTCCCAGCTACTTGGGGAGGCTGAGTCAGGAGAATCGCTTGAACCTGAGAGGCAGAGGTTGCAGTGAGCCGAGATCGCACCACCACACTCCAGCCTGGGCAACAGAGGGAGACTGTCTCAAAAAGAAAAGAAAAGAAAAGAAAAAAACCAGCCTGTCTGCCCAATCTGGCCACTCCCCTAAGGTCTCTGGTAAAAAACTGAAGCCTAGGTGTGTCCAGGATGGCAGTGAGCTGGGATTCATTCATGGCGGCCCCCGGGAGATTGAGTTTTTAAGCCAGCCTGAGGCAGGTGGTGGACATGGATTGGCAGCACTTACAGATGGTGGGGAAGGCTTTCCAAGGGGCCGAACAGTCCATCACTGTTAGGGAAGCGAACGTCAGAAGGGCAGGTCAGGGTCTCAGAGCGAGCCGTGTGGCTGGGCCAGAGAGAGCCTTCCAAGTACGTAGCCAGTGGAGGCAGCTGGACACAGCTGATGCGACACGGCCAGGCTGGATCTGTCAGACGCTGGGAGTGCTCCAACCATCCGGCTTCATGGAGCATCGCTTCTGTGCTCACTTCCTGACGCCAAGGAAAGTGAGAGAGACATGGCCCTGGCCTCAAGAAGCTTTCCTGGCAGATGGCTGTGTATCCGGGATATGTTAAGAGAAGTGTAATATGAAGCAAAAGCGGAGCTCCGAATCCCCACCATTGGCAGAGGGCGTCTTGGAGTAGATCGTTCCTGGAACGCACTGAATCAGGGTAAGCCAGGTCAAGTGGGGGAGCAGCAACCCAGGCAGAGGGAAGTGTATACATGGGACACAGAGGGCGCAGACAGCCGTGGTTCTGTGGCAGCGAGATGGGCGCCAGGCCACCAAATGGATCTGAGAGATTCTTTCCCCATCTGGGAATTGCATGTACTATGGATTGTAAAGGGGCGACCTGAGACGGAAACACTGGGGGAAAAGGCCCTAAGCCATTCACTTCAGTGTCGGGGGTTGCGTGGACTGGGGAAGGGGGCTCCGGCTGGCTCCGATGCAGTCTCTGCTTCTGCAGGCGGGGCCTTGCTCACGCCATCTTCAGACTTCCATTCCCAGCTGGTGCCCGGCACCACGAATACATGTAAAGATAACTCTAAAGAGGGAGAAAATGTATTTTTTGGTCGATTTTTATTTTTCAAACACATTTAGCATTCTTTGGTTTTTTAAAAATGCTTTTAATAGAGCACAGACTCCTTTCCTCAGTGGTGAGGAGACAGATTTAAGGGCTGCAGCTCAGACATTCAGTGCCAGCTAGCATTCAGGGATCCAAGTGTGAGAATCAAATTGTCGTTTGATGTGTGGATTTGGCAGAGGCTCAGCACGCCTTGGAGACAGTGCCCGTGGCCCACGCTGCGTGGCAGGTGCTTCTGCCTTGGGCTCTCTCAGCTCCTGCCGGCCCAGCCTGTCATCAGCTGAAAAGTCAGCATCTCCCACACCCATCAGCTCCTCTCTGGCGCTGAGTCGATGGACAGTGTGACCACACTTAAGAGGCACAGCATGCTCCTGCTGGGTGGAATTTTAAGACACCTGGTCTGTGACCTCTTCATTATGAGAAGAAAGGGGCCCCCCCTGCAGTCCCACAGATAGGGGCAGAGTGGCACCAAGGCCGGCGCCCAAGCGGCGGCAGGGAAGGGTTCTGTCCTCATTTGGACATGTTGTTTCTCCCCACCTGCTGTGTGCCCTCCCTGACTCCTGCCCCGTTTCCAGCCTTGGCTCATACATACTCCTCATGCTAAGCAGCCTCCCTGAAGCCACCTGCTTAGAATCTCTGCGGTGCTGTCCACCCCGCCCCTTTTGTTTGCCCGTTTGTTATGGAGGTGTGTGTTTAAACGGGCAAAGCAGCGTGCTGCCAGGGATGCCAGGAAAGCCCATTTAGCCATCAACTGGAGACTGACAACTAGAAGAAACCTGGGAGGCCACGTGACAGATATAGAGACAGGCTGAGAGAAGGCAGGGGACATGCCCGGGTCACGCAGCCAACCAGGGACAAAGCCGGGACTTTGGAGCCCAGGTCCTCTGCTCCCCTGCCAGGCCTCCTTCCATAAGGCTGTGGGGGAACTCGATTAGAAGGGGCAGAAGACCAAGGCCAGGCCACCAGGACTCAGCACAGGGCCTTGCAGAGCAGGTGCTCCTAAATGCCCAAGAGATGCAGGAAGAGGGAGAGATGCGGGTGCCAAGGAAGGGTCTCAGTAGCTCTATGGGAATCACATTTTTGGGCTTGGGACAGAGAAAGAAGGGTTGAAGGAAGGGCAGCAGAAACACAGCTGCGCCTGGAATTGGAGAGCCAGTGACCTCGGAAAGGATGTTGCAGACAGTGGGGAGGAACATGAGCCAGGCTGCACTTGTAGGAAGGACTGGGACCTGGGCACTGGCGGTAAGGACACGTCACTATGGAAATGGGGGCAATGGCAGGAAGTGGGGGGCCAGGGTGAAGAGACAGGAGCCCAGGATGGGTCTTGTCTGGGAAGATGCAGCCTCCGTGGGCCAAGCAGGCACAGTAGGAAAAGCCTGACAGTACAGTCCCTATTCTCTGGACATCCCTGTCTCCGAGGGAGACAACCACACAACACTGAGGTGGGGCGGCGAGGAAAGCAGGGACCACTGGGGAGCGTGGGGGACACGCTCGCCCACTAGAGGAGGCAGGGCTGGGCAGCTCAGGTGAGGGAAGTGATCACTCTGAGGGCCCTGGCCGGGGTGGCAGCTGCCGAGGATGGCTCAGAGTGGAGGGGCTGTCCCAGGAGCTGGTCAGCTTACCAGGGACAGGATGTCCCTTGCCAGGGGTGTCACAGAGGCTGTTCCTCAGCTGGGTAATGCTGGGCCACCTGACCCAGGGGCCCTCTCCATCTTAAAATGCACATTGTACAATAGAGTAGAAGGGGATGTCGATGGGCAGGAATGGAGCCAAACTCTGGGAGAACGGAGTTGGCCAGGCAGAGCTGCTGGACACCCGAGGCTCTGTCCTTCCACCACAAACAGCAATGCCCCATGGCCTAGGGAGGTGGGCGAAAACAGATCTCCACTGAGATCTCCCAGGACAGGGCCTGCACATGGCAGCGCCTGTACCTGAGGGGATCTCTCTGCAGTGCTGGGGACATAGTGGATGCCCACCTAGCAGTGCTCACACACCTCCCCACCACCCGCTGACAAATGCAGCTTGGCCACCCTGGGCCCTGGCGGGCCGGCGGGGGCAGGGCCGACACAGACTCATTTTATTTATGCTCACAAAGGAGTGTCACCGTTGTTAGAACCATCCTCTGATGTGAGCAGGACAAAGATGATCACCACTGTGTAAATCATGACCCTGGACCACAGGAAGTGACTTACCTGCTTCGGGTCAGAAAGCCGTGGAATCTGTGCTGATCAAACGACTTGACGTCAGAGCCAAGTCAGGAGGAGGGCAAGGCACGCCCAGCCCGGGCAGGGGCCGCAGTTGAAGGCCACTGTTTGAGAGTTCAAAGTCTTGCTTGGCAAAAAGTATATATATACACATATATATATACACACACACATGTATGGCAATGCTTTGTTGGTCCCAAAATACTTTTTGGAATCTCAATTGGTCTGTGAAATCAAAATGCCAGGCAATCACTGGCTTACACTCAGAGGGCTCTGACATTCGAGAATGCTGTGGTGGATTGCTGTAAAGGGACTAGCCCGAGGGCTGCCCAGGACTCTCGCCCATTCTCTGCCTGTCCAGGTGTTCCTCACCCTCAGGACGCAGCTCAGATCCCACACCCCCATGCCATTGAGCCAGCCCGATGACTCCCTCCTCCTGACCCTGGCTACCTCGTAGTTCTTAGAGCACCTTTCGCCTTGGCTTGTTTTCCCAGCCTTAGCTCCAGGTGAGCACAGCAGGAACTATGCTCAGAAGCCAGCACACGAAGACCTGAGACCACAGACCCCTAAGGAACCTTGGAGATGCTCTCAGACAGTCCCTGCCCCACTTTGCAGATGGAGTGACTCACAGCCGGGACAAAGGTCCCCTCGCTCACGCCCGAGGTCTACCCACACAGCAGCCAGGGGAGCTTCTAAAAATGCAAAGCAGGTGGTGTTCTTCTGAGTAAGCCCTCCCAAGGCTTCCTATCTTAGTACAAAAGCTGAAATCTCATGACCTGTGTATGAGGCCCTCTAGCTGGCTCGTAGCTACCCCTCCAAAACCAAGCACCTGCCAGCACACTGCCCACCCAGCTACAGCCGGGCCCCCCACTGCTCAGCACCATCTCCTCAGAGGCCCTTCCCCCAGCTCCCATTCTTCCACGGGTATATTCCCTGTCCCTTTACAGCACACTTGAGCCTGAACTCATCTTGGGTTCCGTCGCCTGTTTCCTCCACTGGAATGCAAACTCCACGGAAGCAGGGCTTTCTCTCCCCACTGCCGCATCCTCAGGGCCTGGAACAGCGCCTGGCACAGAGCAGGTGCAGTCGAATGACCGACTCCATAAAGCAAGGTGCAACATCAACCACACAGGGATGAATGGACGTGGCTAAATGGGCACTGCCTGGGGCTGCCGGTGCACTGACTGCATCCTGGCTGCTTGATGACATGTGGCTAATACATGACAAAAGGGCAAGCCCTCTAGGGCACAGCAGACCAGACATTTGATTAATTAGCTCAGGGTCTGTGTTAATTCTAGGTGCCTAAATAATGTCTAGGATTTCACCCGAGACCTGGAAGCAGTAGTTCACGTGACAGTAAACATGTTTCGGAAGGCTCAAGCTTTCTTAAGGAAAGCAATGCCCTGGACTTTCCTTCCACAAGAAATCAGCAAGACAGACTCTGGAATTCCCGGTGGGGAAGCCCAGTTGGCGGGCCAGCCTCAGGCACCGCAGTGCACAATGCTGGACACGGGCTCCCAGGCAGACTGGGAGTTGCCCACACCTGGAACCAAGGTGCACCCACCTCTCCCCATGCTTTTCTCCTTTCTCCACCCCCATTTATAGAAGTGATCAGAGATGAATGAGGAAATGGGGGGTAGCTGACGCCCTGGAAAGTCTGAATTTGAGTGAAATAATGGGGATAAGTGACCCCTTGGCAAGTCTGAATTCTGCTTCATCAAAGCCCAACCCGGGCCTGTTTCCCTCTACTGTCAACCCCAGGGAATGGGGTGTCAATGGGGCCCACATTCATGCTGTCCCAGGCGCCGAGGGCACCACAACAGAGGCCCCCTCTGCCCCCCTAGTACACAGGCTCGACGCAATGCCGGGAATGTGTCTTTATTAAAGATGCAAGCAAGCACAGGAGGATCATGTGTAGTGCTCAGTAACATCCATACAGTACTAAAAATAGAAAAATAGAAATGAAATTTCACAGAAAGCAGCCTCCCTCACAGAAACATAGGCAAGGTGCTGCTGAGCCCACCGTGTGATGCCACGTGCCACCTGCCTGGCCACACTTCTCCCCTTTACAAACAAAAACACAAGCTCCTCTCTGCACCCGTTTCAAAGACAGCACCAAGAACGGAGACCCCTTCCATAGCAGCAACCCTCCTGACCACCACTTTGGGTGCTTCCCAGCCATATGAATGACAGAGACAGCCCTGGTCCCCACAGGGTTGGCTGGCTGCGCCCCCGTGTCTCCATCGCTTCAGCGACTTTGGGCCAGAAAATTAGGCAGTGAAGCAATAAACACCTCACCTTTACTCCCTCAGATACGCGGAGGGACGAGGTGGACAGACACGAAATCGGCCGTGCCAGCCTGATCTGAGTGAAACAGGGCTACACTCGCAAAATGGCCCTCCCACGGCTGAGTGTCTCAGGTGCACAGAACAAACTGAATGATAAGGACCCAGGGTTTTTAGAAATTTACTATTAAGCATCTGCTTGCCAGCATTAGCAGGCCATCACTTCGGGAAACAAAAGTAAAGCTGCAGAATTAAGCTCAAATTCCGAGCGCAACTCGGTCCTTTGGTGGCCGACTCTCCGCTCGTTGCATGCAAATGCTCCTGACTGCATGAGACTCCCATCTGCTGGCCTCACCCGGCAGCTTCCCTCAGCACATGTCCCGCGGGCCCCTTGTCTTGGGCCTTTGGAAGTCTCTGGCAGAGGGACGTCCTTTCTGAAGACCTAGTGAACGGTTTCTGCTTTATTTCAGGAAGGTTCTGAAGAAGTGAACTCCATCAGAATAAAGTGTCCAGATTCCCCCCAACATACCTAACTCATCCTCTGTTCCCACCATCAGCTCAGAACCAAGTGAGAACAGAATGGCTGTGCCTTAGATAATAAAACTACAAAAATAAAGAGTTAACCCTGAGATCTTTCTACCATTCGGGTGTGGCTCGCTCCTGATTCCCCTTGGAAATGAACTTTTATTTGGTTTACTGACATTTCTGTAGATTTCCAGTGAAAAGCTCTATAAAATACAATAAATAATACGGGGTTGAAAAGGCAAACATTCTAGTTGCATATATTACAGGCTTTATCCTTGCGGTCCAGGCCCTCGGAACTGCAATGTGGAGACTGTATTCAGACACGGAGAGGCTGCACGTGCTAGAGGCGAGACAGCTGCCCTGGGCTGGGAATCACCACGCTCCCTCTGCTCCCGCCGCTCTTCCCTTCCCCGCTGTTTCACACGCTGCTTCGAGTTTGTCCAGCAAGTAATAAATGAATGCATACAGGACTTTTGGCTAGTACGGTGTCTGGGTATTGTGAGCATGCAGATTGTTGTTTCTGTTATTATAAATAAAAGTCAAACGTGAGGTCACACTTTCCCATCTTCTGTTTATACACCAAGTCAAACTTCTCATTCATGGAGACAGTGAAGATGTCCTTCCACAGCCCAACTCTCCCTGAAATGCAAACAAGAGAAGAACTGCTGTGGCCTCTTGCTGTCGGGGCAGCTGCTGAACTAAAGGAAGCCTTGGAAATGGATCTGGAACATTCCAGATCTATTCCTGGACCCCTCTGAACTTGGCCTATGGGAGCAGGAAGGACCATCTGAGCTACAGACCAGGTGGGTCCCCTAACATCTGAAACTACTGGATGTGACAAAACATGACCTGCACCAACTTCCCTTTGAGGCTGTGGTGCACTGAGCCACAACCACCTCCGGGTGCCCTTCCATACCCCCTACTGGGGCCTGCCAGGGAGGCTCTACTCCTGTTCAGTGTTGAGTCCCCAGCACCTAGAACGGCACCTGGCATGTGGTCAATGTTTAATAAACATCCCAGGAACGAGTGTGATCTGCCGTGGGAGGGCCCTGCTCAGGGCATCGCAGGCAGCTCTGGCCGTCCCCAGCCCATTATTCACTCGAAGCTCAACAGCGCCACCAGGGCGTCACTGGCTTCGGGAGAATTTGAAAAGGAAAAAAAATCCAGGGTGCAGAAAATTTTACAGCAGGTAGGAAGCCCTCTTGACTGGGCCAAAGGTGAGAATTTCAAGGAGCCTGCCCTTGCAAACCCTGGGGAGGAATTTAAAGTGAATAAAACAGTCGCGGCATTAGCTAGCTTTAGAGACTAGATGCAAAATGTGCACTGCAGTGAGAATTCCCATAGTCAACAATATAATGAGTGTGGGCACAGCCCCCAGCTGCTCTGTCCCAGGCTTGGTCAGAAACCCAGAACTCTTCCCGGCAGCCACAAAGGACGGTTGAGCCGTGGGCTAAGCTGTGGGCACCGGTCTGCGCTGGTTTATGAAGCCTTTGGAAAAACAAAAGAGAGAGCTAAAAATGACAAGAAGCCCTTGCTCCCACTGTTAATATAAAACCTTAGGTTGGTCTGATCCATTAGAAACGGTGACTGTGAAGATGTCTGGAGGGGGGTTCTGAACTTCCCAGTTACGGGAGCTGTGAGTACATCACCCGAGTATTGGCTCCCTGTTTTTAAAGAACTGCTCGTTTAGGATTCTTTCCATTGTCAGCACCTCTGAGATCAGAGCTCTGTCTCCAGCAAACGTCCTTCATTAGTTGGTGCTTGCCCAGGCAGGAACTCAGGTGTGAAACTGCAGCCCTGCAAATGTGAGCTAAAATGCCCAACGCCACACAGACTTTCTCTTTGGTAACAAAAAATTATCAATGTTGGAGAGAAAAAAAATGTCTTGCAACCCTTTAATGATACCTAAGGGACAGAAGTAGAAGGTACTAAAGCTACTAGTGCAACCAAACTATATTTCCCCGTGATTATTTTTCTCAGCTGAGACAGCTGAGCACTCATCAGAGGAGTCACCCACCTGGTTTAGGATTTGGAATCAAGACAATTTATGCTGTGACATGAATCAAATCTAAGCAATGCAGCTGGCTACTCGGCCCTGCATTCTCACCAACTCAAGGAGATCTTCCGAGCAAAGAGGCAATGTGCTAAAAGAAAACAAACCAAAGAACTGAAATAAAGCAAAACCAAGGTAAACCACGACAAAGCAAACCCAAGGGAAGGAGCATATGGGCACACAGTATGTTCTCCACGCTGCTTCGCCACACACACGAACCAAAAGGGGTATTTTGGAGAAGGTCACATCCAAGGATAACAAAACACAGCAAAAGCAAAACTAAAAAGGAGCAAATAAATGTTAAATAATAAATATTTATGAAGATGCAGCCAGGAAATAAGTGGCGAGGTATTTTGGTTCAGCTAACTTCGTCCTGAAGGAGTCCACTGCTCTGCCTTTATAAAGAAGGCACTTTGCACTGACCTTCTGCACAGCCCTTAGACATGATCAGCCCCTTTTCCGAGAACAAAAAGTTGCAGAAGCTCAAGGCCTGACCTAAGCAGCGTTCCCGGAGGGCAGCTGAGCTGGAGCCTGGGGCTTCTCGAATCTGCCCCAGTCATCTCCCACTCCATCTTATGGGGGCTGCTGCTGCAGGCCCATCCACATATCTGGGCTCTCCCCTCGAACACTCTCCTCAACGGTCCATGAGGTTCATACTTACCAAGAGGCGGCCTCCTGAAGCCAAAGCCAGCACCCCGGGATTCAGGGGTTCTAAAGCCCAGCCTCTCCACCATCAGGGCCACATGCCCTTAAGGACAGGGGGAGCAACCCAGGTGGATATGGGGAGGATTCGTGTCAGGACCACTGTCCTCATCTCCAGCTGCCTCACGCCCACCGTCACTTGCCACCAAGAGCAAGGACCGGCCTCCCCCTGTGCAGCAGCTTAGCCTGGTACTGTCTGCTTCAGCTCACCACCCCGAGGTGGGCTGGGCCCCCTCTGTACTGCCTGCACCTGGAAGATGCTCGCTCAGTGTCCACTCAGTGAAGGAAGAAAAATGGTGTCTCCTTACGTGGGATCTGTCTTCCCATCCACTTCACTTAACCCTCCCACAAGTCAGTTAGAGACCGAGAAACCCTTCAGCACACTTTGCTTTGGAATGTCATCCCTTGGATCTGCTCTGTGGGGCATTTGATTTCAGGCCATCTAGGAATGGCCCCCGCTTGGAAGTATCTTGCCCACAAAGCCTGAAACACACTTCTCCAAATGAAAACACTGTTGCTTGGAGGCAATGCAAACAACAGCAGGCAGGGCACTCCATCACTCCATGAGACCGTGCCATCCACAGACACCAGCTACAGGGCACAGGCCATGGCTAGCTACGGACAGCTGTAAGGGGAGAGCAGGGAGGGCAACAGGGACCGGACCCAGCTCCCCAAGAAGGCAGAGAAAGCAGCCTGGCTGACGCAGGGAGTGCCTGGCGGGAGGCGGGGTGGGCACGTACCCCGGCCCACGGGCAGGGCCTCCGCGTTGCAGCACTGGTCCACCAGCTGGTGGCAGTGCTCCGTCAGGGCCTCCAGCTGGGCCTTGTCACAGGACACCCCCAGGAATCTGGCCAGCTGCTCCACCATCGTCACCAGGTCCTGGAAGACAAGTGCAGAGAGCAGAGCAGCCCATCAGATGCGGGGCCTTTTACTGGATATGACTCCAAACTGGGCACATACTGGTGATTTTTTACACGCGGCCTTCCTTAATGCTCACAACAAAGCTGACATCAGCCTTGTCTGGAAATAACAGTAAAAGGTTAAGAAATTGCCGAAGCATGCTCAGCTCTCAAGTGGAGATCTTGAATTCAAAACCTGGCCCTCCAGGGAGCAGACGTGAGGTCTTAATAGAGCTGTGGTTAATTTTTAACAGCAGCAAGAAGTAAAACACATATTTCAGAACCTGGTTCTTGTGAGGACCAAGACCTAACGGGCTCCTCTTTCCCTTCCTGCTGCCTGTCAGCTGGAGTCTGGGCTGGCCTTTGGGAACACAGGGAGGCCCCTCGGGTCTCCAGACAGCCCTGAACCAGGGAGGAAGCCCGATTCATCACAGGCAAGATTCCGTCACACTGCCATACCCTGCCCCATTATTTTACCACGCCTGACAGCGAAATGTCACTGACATGGCTAACAGTCTTGAGGGGCCACCCCCCAGCTCCCCACCCCTCACCATCCTCTCCCCAGGAGATAAGGAGGCGCCTCATCTTCTCAGAACCATGAGCTGTCACCTAGAGGTGCCTTGGTCCCCATTAGGAAAATGCTGGAGGCTGTTTCCTCTCTGGAAGGTTTGTAAAGCAAGTTAGCATAGGAAAGCCTCTGAAAAGTCCTACAGTGAAAAGACAATTTCATTTCTGTAATGCAGCACTTCAGAAACCTTAAAACATCCTCTGATGGCTGTTGTGAGTGTCAGCCCCTCCCTGAATCCCACAGCGCACTGGACTCGGCAGCAGCTGCTGCAGGGTCTGATTCTGGCCTCGAGCTGCCTCCCATGGGGAGGGGCGGGGTGCACCCAGGCACGGGGTTTGACTCAGAGTCAGAGGAACGGTTATCAGAGAATGAGCCGAGGAATAAAAAGAGCTCCCTTTCCCTTGCCCTGCCGCCAAGTATTCTACCTAAAAGAAAAAAATCAGCCTGCTGGAGCGGCCAGCAGAATCCTCGTGGGGCAGCTCACTGCCAGTGTGACGTCCATCTCGGAGGAAGGGGCGGTGCTGCCAGGCTGCGTCCAGCAACATGCCACAGGACGACTGCTGGTTATGAAAACCAGCGGGGATCAGGCAGCACCCAGGTCGGCCAGCAGGTGACGGCCCACTCACCCATCTGAGCCTCACATTCCCACCTGGAACTCACAACACGCAGCAGCAAGAGGATGCACGCCATGGCACAGAGCCAGCGTGTCTGGGTCGAGCCTTGGCACTGGCAGGTACTAGCGTCCCACCCGTAACTGGTGAGAACACCCTGCAACGTGACTGCGTGGATGAAGTGGGGAATACCGGGGGTGCCTGGCACAGTGCCTGGCTCGTGGGAAAAGCCACGGTAATTGTGGTGCCATGGAGCCCAGGCAGTGAGGGCTCCGGCAGGAAGCATCCCTCCCAAACCCGGGGTGAGAGCACACTGAATGCACACCACAGTCCTGGAGACAACCAGGGGCACTCAGGGCTAGTTTTCTGGAGTAAGATGTAAACAATATTAATTCCTAGAAATGTGATTACAGCCACTTAATCTCTATTAAAACAAGCCATTACTGAAGTTCCTAAAGAAAGAATAAACCCAAAGTAAAATGCTGACCGTCCTAGGAATGGCATTTAGTCACTCAGCCCGGCTTTGGGAGAAAATGAAGTCTCGGCACTGGCCCCGGCAGCTCTGAAAGGTGCAGGCAAGGCTGGTGGCCTTGCCCCGAGAGACTGAAAGCGACAGGTCTGACCACTTTCACTGGGGAGCCCAGAAGGCAGAAAGAATGAACTTTCCTTGGGGCTTGGAAGAAAGTGTGTGTTCGTACCTTAAAGCTTCGGTCCCCATCACTGAGGAAGTTGAAGCTGCAGGAAGAAACTGCTGCTCCCACAGCTGCCCCCAGCTCTGTGCCGCTGGCCAGGCTGGGTGCTCTTCCTATTCACCTTCTCATGCTGGGGCCTTCACCGGCCCTGGGCAGTGCGTGTCCAATGCCATGTCACAGGTGGCATAATAGTGATCAGCTGACAGACACACCCAATGCCCCAGAATTCCACTCCTGGGCGTGGGCCCAATAAGCACCAATGCCAACGCCCACCGAGACTCAAGGTTCACAGAGACTTTATTTGTGACCACCCCAAAATGAAAACGACCTGAGCGCCCTGCAAAGCTGGCTGAAGAAGCTGTAGTCTCTTCACGCTGCCATGGAGACTGACACAGCAAGGAAAGGAACAGAGCTCTGCACCACGCAGGTGGAGGAGGCTCAGTCTGTGCAGAAGCCAGACAGCAAAACACAGGAGAATCCCACACCCGGCAGAGGTTCCGAAGCACGTAACGCCAAGCTCCGCTGAGGGAGGTCAGAGTGCGCAGTGGCCTCTGGGAAGGAGGGGTGTCAACTGCAAGAAGCTGGAATGTTCTGGTTCTGGAAGGTGACTGCCCAGAAGTGACAGGTAAAAAGCTGTCAAGCCCGGCATGTGTGCGGAGTACCCCTCACTGTGCATGGTACCTCCACAAAAAGGTACAGGCAGGCAGACCTGCACAGAGGTGCTGCTCACACAGTCCTCCCAGGCACACAGTGACGGTGGTGCTGTCACCTCCCCACTCCACGGAGGCCTGGGGTGGTCAGGACTCTGCCTGAGCAGCCCGTGTCCAGAGCCCACACTGTTCCCTGGCACCACAGAAAACCGCAGCCAGCGGCTCCACAGAGGTCAGCAGCAGCACCAGCACTCCAACCTGCCTGGACCACACTCACCTCTACTACACCGTCCTCTGGGCGTGGGCAGGGACCCTAAACGTGGCTCTGTCTCAAGCTGTGTGGACAAGAGGCAGAGAGGGGGTGGGAAGCCCACGCATGGAGTCAGACAGGCTCACCCAGCAGTCGGCTCCATGTGTGCGACCCTGGACGGCCACATGACCTCACTCTTTCCTCATGGTGACACAGAGCCACGGTGAGGTCCCATTCGGGAAACCTGCAGCATGCATCAGCTGGCAGCAGACCCACAGATGGGGTCCTTCCTGCACACCAAGCAAGCCCTGAAAGGCCACGCTCCTGCGAAGGTCGACCTGGCTCGTGCAGACCACAGGCCCAGGTGCAAGGGCACGAAGAAACCCAAAGGTCACCGCAGCAAACACAAGGCACACACCCCACCCCAGGGCCACGAGACATATACCCCACCTCAGCAGGGGACCTCCATGGCTCTGTTTAGTCAGGTCTGGAGTCTTCCTGCAGGTGTGGGGGAAGCACGAGGCCGGCCTTCCTGCCCTGGACTTCTGACCTCCACCCCCAACACTGGCTCACCTCCCCCACACTCGCTCTCCTCTCTGTCTACTGGCCGACCTCCTCCCCATCCCAGCTCCCACGGGCTGCTATTCAACCTAAACCTGCTTGTCTGTCAGCCACTGGCACAAGCAGCCCCGCAGCCTGGCCTTGTCTGTCCGCTACACCGACATGGTTTCCCAGCGGGGGCTCAGGCCTCCGCCTCACAGAAGCAGCTCTCGGTCCACGCCTGCACCCCATCCTCGCTCCTCTTCCCCAAAGGCCAGGCCACAGGTGTCTCCCGCCTGCCCTGCCCCTGCCACCGCAGCCCCTCTGCCCAGGCTCCAGCCTCCAAGCCTTCCTGCCTCTGCCTGCACAAGGACCTTGTCCCATTTGTCCTTTTCAACTCCTCCCCCGGCTCCTGCCTCCTCCCAACACCTAGAAAATGCTCAGTCTGTTCCGTGGTGACCCAGGCTCCACAAGCTACAAGCTGCCTCGTCTCACTGCAGACACTGGCCTCTCAATGCCCTATCAACCGCCACTGTACAGCACCGCAAAGGCCCCCTGATAAGCCAAGCCCCAGTCCCCTCCCCATGCCCACCTTCCTGGGTCCCTCAGCCTCAAATGGCATTGCTGCCCCAGTCCATCTCATGCTTTGAGAGGCTGCTCCCCACATCTCCAACCCTCCTCCAGCCCACGGACTGTCCCACCCCCTCCTGTCCCTCCTCAGGCTTCTTCTCCTCCTCCCACGTGCCCACTGGAAAGGGCTCTTGCATCAGTAGCTCCGGGCCGGCTGAAGGCCAGGGCAGCAGCACTCACCCGATGCATGTCTTCATACTTGAGAAAAAGCACGTTCGAGTCCATGCGGTGCTCCCAGAACTCCTGCACGTGCTCAAACCACGAGCCGTAGCCCACTGCAGAGACAGGGGACAGGGTGAGCCACAGCTGGGCAGGAGAAGCACGCACATGAGGTCATCCCCAGCCCACAGGGCGGCCCTCCTGCTGCCACGCAGCTGTGATGAGGACATCATGATCCCTGCAGACAAGCCTTGCAAATGAGGACATCATAATCCCTGCGGACAAGCCTGGCAAAGGCCCCGAGGCACTCACGTCCTGAGTCATCCCAGCCCTCCCACCTTCAACACGCCTTGAAGGCCTGACCATGGGAGTGGCAGCCTCTGAGAAGGTGGCCTCCACGGTACCTGGCAGTAGCTCACAACAGTGCCCGTCACTTTATCTCCTTAACAAGTGGTCTCCGGGAAGAGAACAGAGCCCAGAGGGGAAGAGGCCACTAGAGTTTGCTGGTGGGGACAGAGTAGGGTCCAGGAGCTGAAGGACAGATCCAGAACATGGGGCCCTGCCAGGCAGGAATAAACCAAGGAACTCTCCATGGGACCCGAAAGCTGAAGATGGGCATGGAGTCCTGTCCTGACCTCCAAGAGGCCAGTGCTCCCGTACCCACACCTCAGCCCTGCGTTTCCTGCGTGACCCAAGCTGCCTCAGAGCCCCTGGTGTGGGGTGGGGCACACAGGCAGGGACCAACTAATGGAGTCTCCAGCCCGCTTTGCAGTGTTCTTTTTTTTTTTGAGACTGAGTTTCACTCTTGTTGCCCAGGCTGGATGGCAATGGCATGATCTCAGCTCACTGCAACCTCCGCCTCCAGGGTTCAAATGATTCTCCTGCCTCAGCCTCCCGAGTAGCTGGGATTACAGGCATGCATCACCATGCCTGGCTAATTGTGTATTTTTAGTAGAGACGTTTCTCCATGTTGGTCAGGCTGGTCTTGAACTCCTGACCTTGTGATTCACCCACCTTGGCCTCCCAAAGTGCTGGGATTACAGGCATGAGCCACCGCGCCTGACCCTGCAGTGTTCTTTATAAAAAGCACAAATCCTCTCCTGCTGGCCACATGCCCTGCCCACACTGAGGGTTTCTTCCAAGGGGACCTCCATATGACAGAGAGGAAGGCGTCCATTAAGGATGACCGGGCAGTGCGCGGCGGACTCTGCTGAGCAGTGGGAAGCGGCCCACTGGATGAGGCCCGTAGAGATTCCTCTGCTGGGCCCTGCCCCCAGGTTGCTGAGAATTCCCAGAAAGGAGCTGCACCCACGCCCCACCAAAACCTCCACTTTCTGTGGAATAAAGCTGAGTCCAGAGAAGGAACAAAGACTTGCCCAAGTCAGCAAAAAGATCATGGGGGCCCAGACAGGGAAGCCCAAGGTGCCCAACTGCTGGCCTGTCCGGGGGGGATCTAAGTCCACGCAGATGAGCCCCTGGGGCAGAAGGGAGAGTCAAATGGCTCTGCGAACGTCGAAGGTAAAGAAAGCCCCCACTTCATTCCAAGGAAGAATGTGAGAAGATGTCAAAAGCAGGCATCCCGGTGACATGGAGGTGCACAGGAAAGAGTGTTAGGACCCTGGAAGAAGCAAGGCACGAAGGACTGCACACGTGGTCCTGTGCTGATGTGGGGAGCAAGTGCACCCAGTGCCCTGGGCAGCAGAGGGAACAGGAATCAGTGGCGGGCTGCTGGGTAGTGAGCCTTCCCACGGGAATGGCTAAGAGGAGCGGGGGATGCCGGGCCCTCCACACCTTTCCTTGGGCTCCACGCTTCTCTGTGAAAAGGGAAGGCAATCGTCCATCTGAAATACTAAGAATAACAAAACCTCACTGCCCACCCCAGAGAAGACACAGACACAGAAGCTGTGTGCCACAATGCAGGTACCACAGAGAGCCTGTCTACACAGTGTTCTCCCACTGCGGGTGTCACAGGGAGCCTGTCTACGCAGTGTCCTCACACTGCGGGTGTCACAGGGAGCCTGTCACAGGCATCCTCACTGCAGGCGTCACCGGCCTCCAGGGCCCTGTGCCCTGAGGCGTGCAGAGCGTGGCCGCCATCTGCGAGGCTGTTTACGCAGGTCCCCTGTGCCGCCCTGCGCCGCAGCCTCGGACCGCAGCCTGCCTGGACACGGTGAGCTTTCGGGGTTCCTGTGCATGTTTGTTTCCAACTTCTTCAGGACGTCAGGCAGGGAGGGCCGGCAGCCCTCAGGACGTGTGCACTCACGGGGTGACAATGAAGGACGGAGCACAGGAGTGCGAGTGGGCTGTCTGAGGGTTTGCTGTGACCAAGGCACCTGTGTGTGACCTTGCACTCCGTGGAGGACAGGCCTGTGACTGGCGACATGGAGAGGCCTCTATTAACGTAAGTTTTAACTGCTCTGGCCTGAGCAAGAAGTTCGTAGCCTCTTCCACGTGCTGGTCTGAATGTGGCAGCCTCTGGCCATTTGTGGGTGTTGTCCTCATGCTCTGCAGAGAGCAGAGTCCTTGCTGGACCCTAGGAAACGGCTTCAGAATTCCATGAGTGGTTGCTCCAAATGCGGAGTGGATCACAAGGGCGGGTGCCAAGGCCGGAAAGCTGGGGAAGAGAGGCTAGACAGAGGCCTGGAGCAGGCTCAGGGGGCCTCGCGTACAGGTCTGGGGCCTCCTGCCCCTTTCAGGCAGGGCCAACTCTCAGCTGGCACAGTGGAAGCAGAGGCTCAGGGCGGGAAACAGAATCACTCCAGGGCTTGGAGGCACCCATGGGTTTTTAAACTGCAAGCAACAGAGTCAGTCTGTGGCGCCCTGCACCACCCTGCCAAGAGGTCCCCTTCAGCCAGGCCCGGCGGCAGCTCCAGCCTCACTGCCCTAAGCTCCACTTAAACTCAGGGGCATTAGGTTCCAGGATCTCCACTACATGCTCCATCCTAACCTTGTCACATAATCCCCCTGCAGAAGCCCTGAGAAGCCACACTCAACAATGCGGCTGAGCATGACTTCAGTTGGGAAATAAAACAAGTGTATTTTCAGCCCTGGGTAGGGAAGAGTCTCAGTGTAGATTTAATTAAAGTGCAGTGATGACACGTTTCAAAGCCCCTCTGCCTGCACACCCTACACTGCCCACTTTCTGTCCCAGGACCCCCAAAGCGATGTCTGGCATGGGGAGCCCCCTCCGGAAGGCAGGAACAGAACCGCACTGAGGAGCTCCTGCCATCACTCCTGAGGGATAGGCGGCCCAGCGGGCCACAAGAGTAGACTGGGAGCATGTGGGACCCAGACAGCATCCTGGTCCCACCTTCCTTGGGAGCAGGGCAGGGTGGAACCCAGCCTCGCTCCTCCACAGGGGCTGGAACGGAAGCCGGAGAACAGCAGCCGGCACTCTCGGCCCGGCTGTCCTCCCTCTGAGCACAAGTGTGCCCTGCCCCGGCGTCTTGCCTGTGCCTGAGTTCAGCCAAAGGCCCACGCCTGTCACCCTCAGCTAGTCTCCACACCAGCCTCTGTCACTAGCAGCAGGGATACCTGGACCTTCATTTTTACTGTTTTCATTCTCTCCCTGTTTGGAACCTAGGCAGGAAGGAGGGATGTTCTAACTGGGAACTTCTCAGACACCCCAACAGCGTGGCAGAAGAGAAGGGCTCTGGGGTCAGATGGACCTGCTCTGCCACACGCCAGCTTTACAACCTCAGCCACGCTCATGACGCCCTCAGCCTCAGTGTCCTCATCCGTGAAGTGGACCAAGGGCCTGACCTACATGGTCACTGTCACAACTGGAGGCCGAGCTGGGGAAGCACCGAGCCCCTGCCAGGCCGCCCATACAACACACCGCTCCTGTTCTGCACGCCGCCAGGCTGTAACACTCACACTTGTCATTCATAAACCTCCGGCAGAATTCCTGGAAGGTGCCTCGGTAGCTCATGGTCCGCAGAGAGCGGTGGAACTGGTAATAAGACACAACCAGGTCCTTGGGGTTGCGAGCCATGTAGATGACCTGTGGGCGACAGGAGCAGGGTGAGTTAATGGCTCCTTCCCTCCCAGGCAGGACCACCCCGACACAGGCCAGCCCACTGTGGCTGCTGGTGCACCTCACAAACCAACACCTGCTTCCAACGTCCAGTTCAGGGCCACGTGCATGGCTGCCGGGTGCTGCTGCTTCACTGTTTCAGCAGCAAGGTACCTACCCTTGTCCATGCAGTAGTGCCGGCCAGGATAATTACTTGCCGGGCGCAGTGGCTCATGCCTGGAATCCCTGCATGTTGGGAGGCTGAGGCGGGCAAATCACGAGGTCAAGAATTCGAGACCAGCCTGGCCAACATGGTGAAGCCCCATCTCCACTACAAATACAGGGCATGGTGGTGCACACCTGTAATCCCAGCTACTCAGGAGGCTGAGGCAGGAGAATCGCTTGAACCCAGGAGGCAGAGGTTGCAGTGAGCTGAGATCGTGCCATTGCATTCCAGCCTGGGCAACAAGAGTGAGACTCCCATCGGGCTTAGGCTGGCCACTGCCATGTTCAATTGTGAGGGAAAAACCAACATTAAAAACTTGGGTAAAATGCTAAAGGCACATGACCCAAGACGACCTCGGAAGGGATCTTCACACTGCGCTCCTTGGGAAGACAGCCCCCGAGGCCAGGTAAGTGCCAGGGACCTGCGTGTGTGTGGCACAGGGGCCTTAAGCTCCTCTTGGCGACACATCTCAGGAGGCAGAGGAGGTGGCAGCTTACCTTGGAGTCCCCATTGTGGAGGTCGGAGGGCAGAAAGCGGTAGGGCAGGTGGCTCTTGATGAGGCGGGGAGAAGTCAGTTCCTGCATGGAGTCAGAGGGAGAGGCAGGTCAGAGGCAGAGGTGAGAGCAAGGGGAGAAGTGGGGCCAAGAGGGGGCGGCCAGAGGAGGAAAGAAGGGGTGGGGTTCAGGGGAGGCGGATATCAGAGGGAAAGGTGGGTCTAGGGAATGGGAGGAACCAGAAGAGCAGCAGGGTAAGAGGGAGGGGTGAGAACCAAGGGGAGGGGTGAGGCCAGAGGGAGTAGGACCAGAGGATGAGGGAAGGGGTGGGGCCCAGGAGAGAAGGTTGGGGGTCAGAAGGAAAGGGCAGGGCCAGGAAAGGGAGGCAAGGCTAACATTCCCTGGTCTCCTCTCCCAGAGAGGGTCTCTGACCCAGCCAGGAGAGCCTCCCTTGTCACCTGAGACAAACGTTTGAGACATGAGCACACCCTGGCTGGACGCTGGGGGTCCCTGTCCTCAGCCTGGGGAGTCCACTTATCATAGCCACAGCCACAGGGTCTGCTTAGAGGGCCTGGGAGCTACTGGCCTGGCTTGGAGTGGCATCAGAGGACAGCCGAGGCAGCAGGAAGCACCAGGCCCAGTGGGTGCTGCCAGGCTGGTGCTGGACCGCACAGCAACCTAGCCTGATGCGCTTGCTGCTCCCACCTGCTCCATCAGCAGCCAGGGTGGTCCTGTAAACCACAGTCAGCACCATGCCCCTCTGCTCAGAGCCTGTCTTCCCAGTTGCCCTAGGAATGGGCCAAGTCCTCATGCAGCTAAAGAGCCCAGGACTGGTGCCCGCAGTCCCCAGGCTTGCCTCCTGCTCTGGAGGGCCCGGCCCCTCGCATTGTAGGGTCTCTGCTCACCAGTCCCTCTGCTCAGGACCTGCCTCAGACATCCCCATGGGAGACTTGCCGGTCCTCTCCCGATCTGCTCCCCTCCCAGTGCTGATCACTGTCTAGCCACTATGGCTTCCTGGGCTGAGAGGCTGGGGCCTGAGGCTGTCAGTTGCTGCAGCCCAATACCAACAGCAGTGCCTCGAACGTGGTGGCCCTCAGCACAAAAGTACTGAACACCTCTTAGATGGTTCCGCACGGACAAGGAGAGCAAGGCGGCCGCTCAGAGCTGAGAGGCTGGGGTGCAGAGAGGGGCCATGGAGGGCCACAAGGGTCTTATGTCATGACATGGCACTCTCAGAGATGGGTTTCGGAACGCTGCTCTAGAGGGATGGGGACAGGCATGGTGGACCCTGCAGTTATGAACATACAGGTTGGTGGCTGGAACTAAAGAGGTTCAGCAGATGGAGTCGGGGGCCTCTGGGTGTCTAAGGGGTGGGGAGCAGGGCTCTGGGGTAACATTTATTTCAATCTTGATACCAAATATTTGATGCAAACGCAACCTACTCAGCTCCCTCAGAGGAGGGCCTCCAGGGAAAAGTGAGGGGGAGGCCCAGGGCCTGCTCCCCACAAATGGCCCCTCAGCCCTGTGCCCCCCCAGGCATGGACTTCCTTTCCACCTCGCAGACTCCCTGATGCTGACGTGTCACTCACACCCTGATCAGGTTCCAGGTCACTGCAGCTCAGGCCTGCCAGGTTCTCTCCAGGCCATCTGCTCTCCCCTAACCCACAGAGCCCTCAGAAGCAACTGTCACTCATTGGGATAACTGCAGAAATACCCTAAAGCGGTGCTGGCACAGGTGCCGCGGGCCCTGGGTACCTTGATGATGTCCAGGCCCGGCTGCGGATACTCCAGGACCGGGAGCTGCTCGTCAATGTTCATCAAGCCAATCTCATCAGGGTCCGCGCCCTGGCTCACCAAGTAGACCACCTCCTGCAGCAAGCTGGTGCCTGGAAGGGAGAGGCCCCCGAGAGGGGTGCTCAGAGGAAGCCCAAGCGCCCCGCCCTATACTTGGGTCAATGCCTGCTGCCCCAGAAGGGGCTCAAGAGCCCCAGGTGGGGCCCAGGGTGACTCAAGTCTGGGAGAGGAGGACTGGGCCCCGCACAGTCTCAGCCTGAATCCCCCGTGCTGGGCACGGGCCAGTCGGCTCTGATTCTTAGAGGGGCCAAGATGCTTCGCAAAGCTTTTAGGAGAACAGAACAGAACCTAGCGCCTGTTATGGAAGAGGCTCAGGGGCTGTAACCACTGGGTGACTCGGTCCGAGGCCCCTAGAGGCCGAACCTGGCAGTTTACGCAGGAGTGATGGGTCGGGGGAATGTCCCGCCGGCCAAGATAAAAAAACGCCATCTGCCCAGTATCTACTAAAGCTGTGTATATAGCCCGTGATCCTGGAGCTATCCTGGGAGACACCCAAGGGGAGCCAGAGCTTGCGTACAGGTACACAGGTTCTAGAACAATCTTGGCCACATCACTCATAAAGTGACTTGGAAACACAAATATCCATCAGCAATAGAATGAGTAAGTTGTGACCACGGGATACTAGACAGCAGCAATGAAAAAGAATGAACTGCTAGATGCAGCATGCCAAGTCCCACAGACAATGCCACAGTGTCATCCCACCCCAAGGCCCTCTGCAGTACAATCCTGTATGTCCCATTGGCATGAGATTCAAGAATGGGCTAAACTAAACTGGAGTGACAGCAGTGAGAACAGTGGTTATATTTGGGGCTGGTTATTGATTCAGAGAAGACACAAAGGAGACTGCCGGGTCTAGAGCTATTAACTTGGTCTGGTGGGAATGACACGGAAGCATGCTACAGTATTAGGATATATGCAGGTTTTCATCTGTGGCTCCTGGCTGATGATTCCCCTAGCTCTTTTCACAGTCTTTTGTCATAACGTTGGAGCACTCCAGGCCTCAGAAGCAGGGCTCAGTAAACAGCATCTGTCTCTCCGTCTCTCTGGCCTTCTCCTGCCCCCCTTTCACCTGCTCCTTTTTCTTCCCAAGGCAGGCCATACAAACTGAAATGTACTTGAATCTTCCTCTGCCTTTCTGTCTTAGAGCTGGCCATGAAGAAATTCCCTGGCCTGGGCACAGTGGCTCATGCCTGTAATCCTAGCACTCTGGGAGGCCAAGGCGGGAGGACTGTTTGAGGCCAGAAGTTCGAGACCAGCCCGCACAGCATAGCAAGACATTGTCCCTACAAAAATAAAAAATAAAAACACTAGCTGGGCATGGTGGTGTACATCTGCAGTGCCAGCTACCCAGGAGGCTTAGGTAGAAGGATTGCTTGAACCCAGGAGGTAGAGGCTGTAGTGAGCTGTGACTGCACCACTGCACTCCAGCCTGGGCAACAAAGTGAGAGCCTATCTCAAAAAGCAAAAAGAAAAATTCTCCGATCTGCCTTGTCTGACTGCGTGGGTCATGAGACCCCATTTTGAAAGGGGTCCTGCCCCCTGCCTGGGAGAAAGGAATGCTGCACAGACAGGCCCTGCGGGGCTTCCCCACTCCCACTGATAGCACTGGGATCACACTCCTTTTGTCCAATCCCATTTCTACACGGCTGTCCATGCTTCAATCATGTCTAGCCAATGAAGGCTCCATAAAAGGCCCAAGAGGACAGGTTGAGGAGCTTCCAAAGAGCTGAACACACGGGGCTCCTGGAGGGTGGCTTGCCTGGAGAGGGCATGGAAGCTCTATACCCCTCCTCCATCCTCCATATGCGCCTCTTCCTTTGGTATTCATCAGAAGCCTTTCCAACATCCTTTATAATAAACCAGGAAAGTCAGTGTTGCCCTGAGTTCTGTGAGTCACTCTGGCAAATTAGTCAAATCTGGGTGGGGGGTATGCGAACCCCAGTTTGTAGCCAGTGGGTCAGAAGCACAGGCAAAATAAGCCGGGGCTTGCGGCTGGCATGGGAAGTGGGGGCAGTCTTGCAGGACTGAGCCCTTGCCCTGTGGGATCTTGTGCTGTCTGCCAGTGAGCAATGCTGGAATTGAATTGGACGGGGGACACCCAGCTGGTGCCGCTGTAGAACTGAGTGCCTGCTTGCTGGCGGGGAGAAATCCCCACCCCGTTGGTCACAGGAGTCCTCTGTGTTGACTGTTGTGGTGTGAGGGCAGAGGAAAGGCAGTTGAAGGGCTTTTTCCAACTCATATGCATGTATAAGACATAATTTGATTAAAAAGAGAAAAAACCACCTCTGCCTGCCAGTGGCCTGGTCAGCGTAACCTGCTCTCCCAAGACTGCAGCGAGACTCGGCCAACGGGAAGGGCCTGAGCGAGCCCAACGTGCCACGCCATGAAAGACAAGGAGAGGCTGTGGGGGAACAAGGACCCGCATGTGCTGAGGACACCCTGAACTCCCAGAAGAAATGGGCACAGCTTAAGCCACTGTGGTCCCCTCAGATCCACGGCTCTGGTTTCTGCCACTGGCTCCGCATCTCCTGAACCTGAAGATGGTGACAGCCCAGAGTGCAGCCCCGGTCCCCTCCCTCCAGGCCACACCGAGGCCCACCCCTCCACACTTCGGCCTCCAGGGCACATGCCTATGAACTCCAGGCAGCTCACCTGCTGCCCAGCGCCTCAGCAGGACCCGGCCAGCTCCGGGGGCAGCGTCTGAGGCTGCCTGCTCCGCAGCCCATGCTGCCCGTGTCAGCAAGCAGTCCCTCCACCCGACAGGGGCTCGGGCTGGATGGGGGCCTTGCTGCGGCTCACCCTGCTCCTCTCCTCTCTCTGTGCCTCAGTGAGCCCTGCCAACCCTGCCATCAGGTATGTCCAGAGCTGACCCTCCCCCAAGGACAATGCGTGCTCACACCTGAGCTGCTTCCCACAAGGGCTCCTCCCTGGCTCTCTGCTGCCATCCAGCTCACCCTGCCTTCTAGTCCAGAGGTCCCCAACCCCTAGGCCACAGGTTTGTGGCCTGTTAACAACTGGGCCGAACAGCAGGAGGTGAGTGGTGGGCATGACCATCTGAGTTCTGCCTCCTGTCAGATCAGCGGGAACATCAGATTCCCATAGGAACACAAACCCTACTGTGAACTGCACATGTGACGGATCTAGGTTGCATGGTCCTTATGCGAATCGAATTAAACCCTGATGATCTGAGGTGGAACAGTTCCATCTTGAAACCATCCCCATCACCCCACCACTTGGGTCCATGGAAAAACTGTCTTCCTCGAAACCAGTCCGTAGTCCCAGAAAGCTTGGGGATCACTCTTCTAGTCTGTTTTCAACCCAAAAGCCAAAACTGTAGCTTTAACATGGAAGTCAGGCCCCACCACTGTCTACTGCAGCCATCTGGGGCAGCTCTGCACCTCCGCAGAGTCATGGCAAGGCCTTCACCACGTCCCACCTGCTCACCACCTGGCTCTCCCCTGAGCTCCCTTCGGCCTCTGATCCCAGCCAGCTCTTCCCCAGGCTGCCAGCACTGGCACCCCTGCCTGGAACCCTCATCCACAGCATAGGACAGGATCCTCCTGGCACCTACCGATAAAGCCACACACCTGGAGCAGGCAAAGCAATGCCCACCGCCAACCCTGTGGTGCCCCCTCCCCCCCGTTGGCCTCGAATGGGAGGGTCCATGAGCACTGCCCTTACAGACAGGGAAACAAGGCGCTGGGAAGTGGGGGCCATGCTTGGAGCTGGAGCCGCTTCCCGACAGGCCAGGTGGGGTCGAGGCAGGAGTGAGAGGCGGAGGTGTCCTAGTGAGGCCTGTCTTGCTGCTGCATGACAAGCAGGGGCATGGGGCTGTGGCCACGCTGGGTCCCCTGCAGAGCAGTAAGGATGACCAAACCGCTGCCGAGGTGGGGGCCCAGGAGTGAACCAACCTTCCTCATCACAGGCCCCAGCAGATCCACCCTGATGGGAAGAGCCAAGCTTTCAAACAGAAACCAGGGGCGCCAGCAGGGCGGGGCCAGCTGCTGGCCAGGAACTCAAGCTGCGCACGCTCTCCAGCAGCCCCTTCTCAAGTCGGCTGGAAGCAGTAACTCACAGAAGTGCTTCTGCTGACACCACTGCAATCACTCCTGAGTGGAAACCAATCAGTACCCTCTGCAGCAGAGAGCAGTGCACCCTGACACCTGGACTTGGGTCGAGGCCTGCGGGAGGCCACTGCCGTGCTGGGTGGAACTCCCCGGGACTCTAGGACATAGCCTATTTCAACACCGGACACAGAGCCCATCAAAATTCCCACTGGAACTCAGCACAGAAAGCATCAAAACTGATCAGAATAGCGTGGCAGGCACTAGGACCCTGTGGCTGAAACCCTTTGATTTTCACTCATAGGATTCACCAGTGGCACCTGTGATAGGTACAGGTGGCAGGGAAATATGGCGCAGAAGAGGACAGGTCCTCAGCAGGGGCCCCACCCTCAAGCCAAAAGGCCTGACACCAAGGCCCAAAGTGACAACTTACATCCTCGTTTTCCCAATCAAATGTTATCTTTTCAAAAACCACGCCCTGCCCCCAATCCTGTGCCTATAAAAACCCCAGCCAGCAGAGAGAGGAGAAGCAACTGGATGTCAGAGACTGTGGTTGGATATCAGACAGAAGCAGCGTGACTTCAAGAGACAGGTTGATGGTGTAGCTTCAGAGAGTCTGGCCAGGGATGGCTAGACTCCAGGGGAAAATAACCTTCCCACCCCATCCCATTTTCAGCTCCCCTTCCTGCGGAGAGCCACTTTCATCAGCAATAAAATCCACCATACTAGCCATCTTCAACTCGTTCATGCGGCCTCATTCCTCCTGGATGCCGGACAAGAACCACAAGTGCTGTGCAAAAGGCTGTCACACTGACCCTTTGCCCTCACTGGCAGAAGGCAGCTGCCTCATACGGAAAGGCAGAGGGTCCACTGAGCTGGTAAGACTTAAGCCATCCTCAGATAGCTGACTTAAAAGAGCACTGTAACACTTCCTCTGGGGCTTCAGGAGTTGCAGGTGCTCCCCCCAGGAACCCCACAGGTACTGCTGTGGGACTGGTACAAAGTTTGTGCCTGCACCCACTCACCTGCATGCTCCCTGCCTAGAGGGGTGGAACCAAGGAGGCTGGAGTGAATGGAGTTTGCCCCCGCCGGCGCCAGAGCAGGCACCTGACTCCAGCACTCGTGTACTCCAGTTCCCATTTGTGAAGGAGTCAGGGCCATGTCCTGCTTCACCTGTACCTAGTTTAAAAAGCCAGACCTATAAGGCACAAAGAGCCACACTTCTCTCCTCCCCTAATCCCACTCCCCAGACGGAGAGCTTTGGTAGAGTTTACCCTCAAATTTCCAAAATGTCTGCTGATAGCATTTTATGGTCTGTACATTTTAGATGAGCTAAAGATTTTGACCATGAAAGATGAGGGCTTAGCCAGGTTCCCTAACACACAAGCTTCCCTCCTGCCGATACAGTCACAGCACGATTTTGGACTCAATTCAAGGCTTAATTTGGTGTTTCATGCAAAGTATACCATGTAGTGATTACACTTCATGGTGCACATGCATTTTTGTACAATATTTCACTTTTGTACAGTATTTCACCTTTCTCAGAGTAGGTAACTGCCTTAGTTTCCTTATTTCATTTTCTACATTGCTATTAATAATTCCTTCCACAACTCTAACAAACCTCTACACGGCCGGAGACACCAGTGGGTGTTTCCTCGGTCCCGTCTGCTGCTGGGGGACGTGCCTGCCCCCTCTGCTCTACCTCCCTCGCCTGAGTGAGCAGCCTGGCATGGCTCAGTGGGATCTTCCTGGCCCTCCCCCGACCTTGGGTGCACTGGTCCTTTATGCATGTCCCCCAACTACAGGTGCCCTGGCTGTGTCCTGTGCGTGTGAGACTGAGGTGACTGCAGGCGTCCACATCCACCTCCCATGTGAGGGACAATTTGGTTGGGTACAGAAGCCCAGCCTGGAGATCGATTTCCGTCATCCTGTCTTCTCGCTGTCCGTGTTGCTGCTGAGATCCCGGGGGCCCATTTTTCCCTCTGTGGGAGTTCTGAGATCTTCCCTTTGCCCCAGTTTGCTCATTCACGAGGCCAGACACTTGGCGGGGGCTGGAGGCGTCTTTTATTGAGCTCTGAACATTCTGAAAACTCTGGTTTCAATAATTTCCTCTCTTCCATACTCTGTTCTCTTTCTGGAACTCCAAGATTCATCTTCCATTTTGCTTATCTTTTTGCTCCTATTTGCCACCATTTGGTAAACATTTTTATTCTACGTCCTGGGCTCTTTTCTCAGCCTGACCACCCAAACCTGGCAACTGTGCATTTAAAGCCTCCGCTCATGCTTTCCAGCCCCAGGGGTCCTTCACAACCTCTCATTATTCCTGTGTTCACTGCTGCTTCCCTTACAGAAAGCAACATGCGTCTTGACTCTCAGAAGACACCGCAAAGGCTTACGAGTGGAGGTGCTGCTATCCTGGGCTTTTGGGTTACTTCTGCTCCTCACATGGTCTTTGATTTCTGAGTCCTTTTTTCTGCTTTGTGTTTTGTCTCTGCAGGTCTCTATCCTTCCTGTTGGAGACTGGCTGCCTGCTGATCTTGAGTCTACTCACAGGTGAGGGAGAGATCCTGGGAGCAGCCCCGGGGGCCCCATGTAGCGGGGGCAGCAGCCTCCATGCTTTCACAGCTAAGGATCTGTCACGTCAGTGGGAGATTCCATGAGTAGAAATAGGCCTCTGCTTTGGGGTCAATTTTTCAAGAGGGTGGCTCCGACACTCAGCCTGGAGACTGGAACCAGGGCGCAGGCATCCTGAGAGCTGAGGAGAGGAGGGGCTGGTAATCCCACCCTCCAAGTGTGCGGCCTGTGTGCAACCCTGCTTCCCACACGCCTTGTGTCCCAGCCTTCAGCTGTGCACAGGACCCTCACATCACAGCCTCTCTGATCCCTAAAGAAGAAAACTGTCTTGGTGACAGCCTCTGTTTCCTATCCCCAGTGTCATGGCCACCACGTCAATTGCTTCCTAAGCTGGGCTGCTGAACTGGTTCCCACCTGGCTGCCCTCCCCACTGCGGCATTCAGGTTCCCCCCCCCCCGCGCCGTCCAGTGAGCCAGCACTCAGCCCTGCCCTGGGAGTTCAGAGTTTGTCATTTGAGTGAGGTTTCAAGATGAGACAGATACCAGCATGTGTGTTCAGTCCGCCCCACTGAAACACAGCCCTCCCCCACAGGGTTCTGGAGTCCCAGGACATCCACAGGGAAGTCAGAATCCCCCAGCTCTCTGAGAAGCTGCAATAGTTGGATTTTTTTTTTTTTGAGACAGGGTCTCTCTCTGTGGCTCAGGCTAGAGTACAATGGCATGATCATGGCTCACTGCAGCCTCACCCTCCTGGGTCCAAGCGATCCTCCCACCTCAGCCTCCTAAGTAGCTGTGACCACTGACACATGCCACCACACCTGGCTAGTATTTTTTTTAATTTTAGTTTTTGTAGAGAACGGGTCTCCCTATGTTGTCCAGACGGTCTCCAACTCCTGGGCTCAAGCGATTCTCCCACCTCAGCCTCCCAAAGTGCTGGGATGACATATGTGAGCCACCACGCCTGGCCCAGAGCCGAACTTTTAAAGGGGCAACCCCTCAGGACCAGACAACAGTCCAGGGCCTGGGGACTTTCTGCCCCTATCCATGTGGGAACCGCCCCCCAATAGACACAGAGAATGCTCCCTACCTCCAAAAGGAAGAGGAAAAGGTGAAGGACGCCTGTTAAGCGCCTGCTGTGGCCTGTCCCCGTGCTTCTGGAACTGCCTCTCAGCTCTCAGAACAATGCCCTCGACATAGAGCAGGACGCGAAGCTCTGAGAGGAAAAGCAGAGCTCTTGGTGGCCTGGCTGGCCGCTGGATGGGGAAACCAGGACTTCCCGAGCCCAGTTCACACACCCGCTGAGGACATGTCAGCCGAGACCCAGGAGCTCACTAATGACCTCCCCCTCGAGTCTCACATGCCTCGCTGTGGCTGCTATTACCATCTGGCTTCACACGGGACCACACAGGCTCAGGGACAAACCACCGTCCAGGGCCACAGAAGCCAGTGGACAATGAACCTAGCACCTAAACCCTTTGCTCCAGAACCAGAGTGCTTTACACACACATCAGACACACACTACACACACACAGACATATGTATACCCACACACCACAGACAACACACATACCACACACCTCCAAACACTGCATGCACACACAGCCGACACAGCACATGTGCACTCACACCCACACACATACATCACATGCACACACATACCACACACATACATACCCACACACACAACACACACACAGCACCAAGGCTCACAAAGTAAGCGAGCAGCAAAACAGGGCTGAATCCCACGTGTACTCACTTCCAGGCTAAATTTCTGACCATTTCCTAGCTAGGATCAAGCAACAGTGAGCCAGATGGGACAGGTGCTGAGACTGACCCACACCCATGACAGTGGCAGCTCACTTCTAGGCCTGGGCCCCTGGGACATGAGTTGCAGCCATCCCCACGCCACCCCTGCCCACTCTGGACCCACATCCACAGCCAGACCCCTGCTGGATGCAGAGGGGAACAGGCGCAGTCACTGGCCATGATTCCCTCCTCCTGCTGGAGTGACGCCAGGCAGCGGTGGCGTGCTGGGCTCCATAGTCAGGTCTGCCCAGTCCAGGATGCTCCAGCAATCCTGGCTTGGCCCCAAGCCTCTGTCTGATAAGACTCTGAAAACCTGGAGCCCAGAATCCCAGCCTAACTCTGCTAGTGACTCTGGGAGGCCTGAAAGTCACTGCTCCTCTGGGTCTCAGTTTCCTCAAAGTGAAACTCTCCTGGGCCTTTAGTTCTTCTGTTCCGGGTACACAACCTCCTACCAAGAGGCAGAGGCTGTTGCACCTTCAGACAGAGCTGGCTCAGCACGCACAGAGTGGCTCTAACCCAGGGGGGCGAGGCTCCGCCCTTGTATGAGTGCTTAAGAAAGTCTGGGGAGGCTTTTATTAAAAAAAAAAAACAGCCTTTGCAAGGGACCTTAAG
Source organism: Sapajus apella (assembly GCF_009761245.1). Classification (NCBI taxonomy): domain Eukaryota; kingdom Metazoa; phylum Chordata; class Mammalia; order Primates; family Cebidae; genus Sapajus; species Sapajus apella. The sequence goes on from NW_022437063.1 coordinate 1,180,862, forward strand.
GATGCGGGGAGAAATCAGCTGTAAGCAGCTTTGGGGAAAGGGGACTGTGGTGTAGGCATTAAGGGCCCCAGTTTTCCCTCATGGAGCACCTCCAGACATCAGCTGTAGTGATGATGGTGCGGACAATGGGAGATGCAGCAATGACCCTAGCACATGCCCATGCGCATCTCTGCCGTGTGACTTCACAGCCCCTCATAAAGGTCCTGCTCTGTGACTCTGGACACAATGATGTGACCTGGGCAACTGAGACCTTTGCATGTCTCCACTTATTCTTCTGCACTTCCACTATAACCAAGAGAAGGCCATTCCCAGAAGGACTAGCCTGCTAGTCCCAGGAAGAGAAAAAGAGGTGCCTGGAGCAGAGCTGCCCCCGCCACGCCCAGCCCGAAGCAGGGCCCCAGTCAATCTGCACACATGGGGGACAGTCTGGCCAAGACTAGCTGGGAAGGAATCAAGGCCTTGCCCAAAATCAAAATTCAGATCTAAGTCTTTGTAACTGCTCCCTCCTCCAGCAGAGCCTGCCAGTGCCCACCACACCCCTCAGCTGCCCTAGAGTCACCTGCAGTGCTGGTGAAGGCTTCAGACTTCAATCACCTGCACCTGCTTCCCACCTGCCACAGAGGAGCAGGCCCACGTGTGCAGGAAGCCAATGCCCTGAGCCACCCATCCCACTAAGGGACAAGAACTGGCACCTGCCCCCCACACCCCAGAGAAGGCTCCTGGCTGTGTTTAAGTTGTCTCTCAAGGGATCCTGGCAGGCTGAGCCCCAGGAGCCCACAGAAGCACCCCTTTGCTGGCTTCCTTCCCACTTGCCTTCTGAGACCACCTCCCACCTGACCATCAGAGGCCCACTCTCTAGCACAAGGAGGTCCGCTCTCTAGTAGGAAAGCACACCCACCCACATGCCTGGAATGTCAGGCTGGAGAGAGGCAAGAGCCACGCGGGCTCTGGATCTGACAGTCCTGATTTGGAAACCAGCTTGACTGCCTCTGGATGCTGGGACACTGGATGAGATGTGCCCCTGTATGTGGATACTTCATCTGGAAGGCGAGGACAGTGGCGAACTCAGTGCCGCAATTCCCCACAGAGCGCCCTGCAGGCTTCAGTAGCAGCAACGATGGTGCGGACGGTGACGCGGACAAGGCCCTGACCCCACTCGTGACCCTGGGGCCGGCACCCTCCCAAGCCAGGCCCGCTGGAAGGAGGTGGCAGCACAGGGAGATGCCACCACAGAGTCGAGTCGGCCTGGGCCAGTTTCTTCTCAGGGCCTTGGTTTCTTACCCCCAGAATGGGCTATTTCCTGACAAAGTTGTGAGGATGGGCAGGATAAAACAAAGTACTTGGCGATAAAACAAAGACGGGAAACCTGCTCTCTTCCCTAGTCACTCTGAGGTTTGAGCAGGACAAATGCCAATCCCCTAGTCCAATGCCCCTGCCGCCGGCGGGGGTCAAGAGGTCCCAGGAGAGTCTGGCTCATTTCAAGTTGAGCCAAGTCCTGAATGAAGCCCAAGCCAGGACCTCTGGCTCAGTAACCCACTAGCTTAGCTTCCAGTTTCCAAATCATGCTTTAAGGAAGCTTCCACCTCCCAATGGGCTCTCCACTCTCCCCTCACTCACTCCAGAAGCCCACGCTAGGACCCTACTCCGGCTAACCACCACGCAGTCACACCATACAACACCCTGTCCCATATCCCAGGAGCTACAGACGCATAGCCCACCACCTGATCTAGTGATCAGAGACCAGGAGGGACCACTGGGGCCATTTCCCCCTAGATAGGATGCTGGAAAGAGCTGCCCCACACTAACAGGGAGAGGTCAGTAAACTACAAGATCCTAGCTTCACTCAACCAAGATGGGCCCTTCCACAGAGGCAGGAGGCAAGCACCAGCTCAACTGAGACAGAGCCCCAGAGGAAGAGAAGCCAGCCCATGCAGGTGGCAAGAATTCAGGTAAAATGTTTCCACACTGGTAAAGGCCAAGGGTGGGCCCATGTGACAGCATAGAACCTCTGGGGCCAGAGACTCCAGAGAGTGTTAGAGTGAGCACAGAGTTGGAACCCAAACACAGGCTCTTCCCCAGACCTAGGCCAGGTGCTCAGGAGAAAGAGTGGGGGGTGGCATGCTTTGCAGAGAGCCTTCCACAGCGCCACCGCTGTGGGAAAAGACAAGCATCTTCCCTGTACCCTTCTCCCTTATGGGAAAAAGGCTTTAAGCCACTGGGAGAGGGGCAGCAAACCCTGTCACCTCCCAGGCACTGGTGAAAACCCAATGTGGCTAGAGATGGGTAAAAGCAAAAACCAAGACTGCCCTGGGGGAGGGCAGGAAACTGTCCCTGGGCCCTGACTACTAGAGATCCTCAATGCTACAGAAGGGACATGAAACTCCTGCCCAAGAGTGACCATCCAGGCAGAGTTTGGCTGCCACGCAGAGGAGGGCAGGATCAATGAAAAAGCCCCACCCAGACCCAGCAACATGGAGCCTGCATAAGACCGCAGCTAGACCACACAACAGAGAACCCCGAAATCCCACTGCCAAGCTAGCAAACCTAAGTACCAGGTAAGAGCAGTCTATCACTGGCACAGGGACAAGAGTGTACAGACAAAACTCCTCCACAGCCCAGACCTATGAGGTAGACCAAAAGCTGAAGGTGGAGCAGGAACACTGAGAAAAACCCTCTGGAAACTCAGCCCTCCACCGAACACAAGCTAACACTGCAAGAATATGAAACCAGCTCAAGGTAATCAGATCAACAATCGAACCCAAACCAGCCCAACGAGATGGAGGTAACTCAGTTCTTTATACTAATGGACTAGCAGTAAAAAGCCAGCCTCTTTTCCAAGCATAAATATGGCTGACCTTAGTCTCTACTGTGTTGAACAACAGTCAAATGGTACTATTCACAAAAAAGGCAAAAACAAAACAAACAAACAAAAAACTCACCTCTCAGGAGACAAAGCAATCAACAGAATCAGACTCATGGAATTTATAAGAAGTCTGATTGATATGCTAAAGGTTCCCAAGAAAAAGATGAACAACATGCATGAACAGATGGGATATTTCAGCAGATAAATGGAAACTCTAAGTGGAAATGCTAGAAGGAAAAAACATAGCAGAAACATTGAATGCTTTTGACAGCTCATCTATAGACTTGATACAGCAGAAGAAAAAAACAGTTAGCCACAGATTGGTCCACAGAGATTACCCAAACTGGAACACACAGAGAAAAAGAAAGAAGCCAGGTGCAAGTAGCATGCCTGCAGACCCAGGCTGAGGAAGGAGGACTGCTTAAGCCCAGGAGTTCTGGGCCAGTGTGAGCAGCACAGTGGGATCCTGTCTCAAAAAAGAAAAAAACAAGAAGAAGAAGAAAGAACAAAGAAGAAGAAGAAGGAAGAAGGAGGAGAAAGAGGAGGAGGAAGAGGAGGCAGCGGCGGCAGAGGAGGAGGAGGAAAAAGAAATTACGGCCAGGCATGGTGGCTCACACCAGTAATCCCAGCACTTTGGGAGACCAGGGCAGGAGGACTTCTTAAGCCCAGGAGTTCAAGACCAACTTGGTCAACGTTGCAAGACCCCTATCTCTACAGAAAATTAAAAAATTAGCCAGGCATGGTGGCTCATGCCTGTGGTCCCAGCTACTCAAGAGGCTGAGGTGGCAGGATCACTTGAGCCTGGGAGGTTGAGACAACAGTGAGCATTCCAGCCTGGGCGACAAACGAAGACCCAGTCTTCAAAAAAAATAAAAATAAAGATAAAAAAATAAAACTATGCAAGCCAGAAGACACATAAGCATCATCTCTAGAGTTCTGAAAGCTACCACAGGGGAGGCCTAGGAAGAATGTTTAGTCCCTCATCTAACAGACAGGTGGACTTGAAGAGGGGATGTCATCAGGTAATCAGAGGGGAGGGGAAGCAGACACCAGGGGAGGGGAGCAACACACCAGACAAGAGGAGCAGACAGTTCCCTGTGGCTGGCAAGCAAGGAGGTGGAACAGGTGGAGTCCCGACCACAGAAGGGCAGGCTAAGGAGGGGAATGCTGCCTGGCAGCAATGGGAGCCAGTGAAGAATTCTAAGCTTGGAGGACCTAAGTTAGACTGGTGTTTCTAGGAGATCACTGAAGCTTCGGAGTGAAGGATGGGCCAGAGGGGGACTCAGGAGGCCACTGCAACACTCCAGGTGAGAGGGGAAGAATCCTAAGACTGTGCCAGGAGCTGAAGGAGCCAAAAGATCTGAGAGCTGCTTGCGGGGCAGATTCACCCCTCATAGAAGGAAATAACAAGGGCATGGGGGAGAAGGAGTCATCGCTGTCTGGGAAGAATGAGAAAGTAGGAATCCAGGAGGAGGCCCTGGAGCTCAGACAAGCAGACGCAAGGTTTCTTCCTGTTCCGCAAGGGCCAGCTACTCAGGGAATGCCCCCAGGAGCCCCGCTTTCTTCTTCCTCCTGAACCCTGAGTCGTTCTGCAGGCTTTCGCCTCCCAGCCCGTGGAGTGATGGGGAGAAACCTGCCCCCTGCACACTCAGGATAGTTGTTTTGCCACCCCCTTCCCCAGTTCAAGCCCCTGATTACATGTAACAGCCAGAAGACAAAGGGGAAGGGATGAGGGAGCAGGAGGGGAAGGATGGGGAAAGAGGAACTTCTCGGTTCTTCTGCTACAAAACCAGGTTCCATTCTTCAGGCCTCTGCATTCCCTCGTGGCATGCAGGTAACTCACCATGCTGCCGTGAGACACTGTTACCCTGTGTGGTAAAGCTCAAGGGGCTCCGCACGCTCCCTGATCTCAGAACAAATGTCAGCCCCACAACCTCCTGGAGGGCGATGGGTCCTTCCTCACCCACCCACTGAGGCAAGGAGACACCTCCTGCGCATGGGAACCCAGGAAGCGCTGGCAGGTGCTAGCTCCCACTCCCAAACCTCTCTTCTCCCCTCCTGTGGGTGGTTTCTCTCCAGGGTCTACACTCGGTGCTGGCACTATTCTGGTCCTTTGCCCTCCCTGGGCCCTCATTTTCACATCTATAAAAAGGAAACAGTTGCAAGAGCACAGGGCTGCCCTGAGGATGGAAGCGGGTAGAGAGCGGGATAGCATCTCTAATGGGTAATCCACCCAACCTGCCTCCTCCTCCATGTAGTCTCCCAAGATCCTCCTCTTCAGAACCCTCATTCCCAGGCCATTTATCTGATTCTGAGAACCGCCACCCTGGCTTGTCAGGTAACTCTTCAGCATTAGGACTCTGGCTTCCCCCATGTCACCACAAGTGCCACAAGGTCACCACATGCACAGCCCTTCTGAAGCCTGTGCACAGTGACACACACCGAGAAAACTAGCATATCCGTCCAGCCTGGGACCTGCACACCGTGAGTCTCCCCTCAGCTTCAGCTCCCTTCAGCTTCAACCCCTGAGTTGTCTGAAAATTTAAGACTTGAATGCATCAGTCAGGTAAAATCCTCTCATTCTTAATGAGCAAACTGAGGTTCAGAGAAACCAGGTGGCTGAGTGGAGGCCACACAGTGAAGGGATGGGGCCCAGGCCCAGGCGCTTCCCTCTGCATCAGTGAGAATGCACACGCACTTCACGACTGGACGGAACCAAGGGGAAAATACAATCAGAGCGGGGGGTGCTCTGGCATGGACCATATTCCAAAGCCCAAGCTCTGTGACTTTGGGGCTGTGCCCTCTTGAGGACAAGCACTCAATTAGAATCAGCCTGTTGACAAAACCAATGGCAGCAATTCCATCAAACCAACAACACACAGGCACCATGTCTTCACAGACACAATTGGACTTAATACAACCAATACCCAGGAGCAAACAGGCTATAAGAATGAATGAGTATGAACAAAGTCAGTGATCCACAGAAAGGCCCCTCTCAGAAGACACAATGGGCTCCCACAGTCCAGATCACAGTTTACCTGGTGCTGTCCAGCAGAACTTTCAGCTGTGATGGGAACACCCCACATCTGTGCTGTCCAATGTGGCAGCCGCTAGCCCCATACGACTGTTGAGCACCTGAACACGGTGATGCACTGAGGAACCGAATTTCCACTTTTATTTCATTAAATGTAAGCAGCCACCTGTGGGCAGAGGCTCCCACGCTAGAGAGCACAGTCCTAACCTGTCAGCTAAGCTAGAATGTCACAAGCACAAAAAGAATCCCAGCAAGCAGCACGGGGTTGTGGGAAAAACTACCAGAGAGGAAGAGAAGGCCAGGATCTAATTATCATTGCCTTAGCCACCAGGAAGCCCCAGCAGCCTGTGAACCCGTTTCTCCATCAGCGGAGGGTGGGAAGGGGCTGACAAGGGACCAGGCCCTTCCGGCTCTGACCACCTGCAAGTTCAGTAGGATCTCCTAGACCTGGACACTGGAAATCCAAGGAGACCCGTGGGTTCCCTGCTGCAGCAGGTGAAAGGGGCTGTCAGTCCTGGCTACTTGCCCCAATCCCAGCACCAGCCAGGTCTCCCCTGTCAGACTGAGAGCTCACTAAGGACAGGCATCAGATGGGGCCTCTGTCGGTCTCCCTAGCACCTAGCAAAGCATCTGGTCACAACAGGTGTTCAGGGTGTAGAAGTCAGCATTAACCATGAGCCTTTCCTACATGCGTCTGGACCTGGGCTAAGGACTCTCACTCACCCTTTTGCTCATCCTCACAGCCATACATACATCAGTGGCCGAGGCAGTCTCTCCTGCCTCCGCAGAGACCATGGCTCAATGGGGCTCTATGATCTGCTCAGGGTCACCCTGCCGGTAAGCGGCAAAGTTGCATTCAAACCCAGGGCTTCCAACTCCAAAGCCAGGTTCTTAATGTGTAAGCACTGATGCCTGCTACAAATCCATCCCCAGTAGCAGAGGGAAGGAAAGGGAAAGAAAATATGAACTGGGCTACCTGAAGGCCACTTGGAGAGGCCTCAGAGAAGTGACACAAACCTCCAAATCCCTAAGTGGCTGAATGTGACTGCCAGCATTTTAAAGCCTACTAGAAAGAAGCCTGGGTCCCCCTCCTTCTTGGGCCCTTAAGACTTTCCAAGGGCAATGGAGCACCCATAGGGCAGGGGAGAGGCTGGCCATGGACCGGGAGACCTAGCTAGACCTGGCCTCTGACCCGCAACTGCATGACTCTGAGCAGTTTGTGCCTTCTGTGAGTGTCTGAAAAAATGGTATGAGAACCCCTTGCAGATTAACAGCTGTAGGGCACTTGGCACACAGGACTCCATGGCTGGCCACAGAAGCCAACGACATGTTTAGCCATTCCTAAAGCATTCTAGGTCCCCCCACGCGGCAACTGGCATGTGCTCAAGATAGCAGCCCCTCGAACACTCTGTTCTCCAACCCAACACCCTCTCCACTGACAGCCCCTACTCCAATCCTCCCCAGAAGAATGTCTGGGGTCTGCCCTCAGGTGTCTGGAACTCTATACAGCTAAGACAGCCAAGCCCACAGCTTTTCCCGAAACTGCCCGACTGCTGATCCAACATGACCTTAGAGCCAGACACCTTCTAATCCGCGCTGTGTCTGCCTCAAACACAATGGCAACAAGGGAATCCCTAGCGCATGTTTAGAGAACAGGAAAGCTATCTCCTTGCCCGACAAACCTCAGATGGGGTACCATACAATCTCCTACCTCAGGTCTGGAGACAGACCAGCCTAGCTTTCATTCCCAGGTCTGCCACTCACAAGCTGGGTGACCTTGGACCAGCCTCCTCCCCTCTCTGAGCCTCTATGCCTAGACTGTTAAGTGGGAATGGCCACCTCTAGCTCACACAGCTGTTATTGTGAATGTGACGTCAGTTGATGCTGGGAAATGGGAATGCCCCGGGTCTTGCCTCGGTGATGGAGGCAGCCCTGAAACCAGAGAATGTACAAGCAAGGCACTCCGGGCGGGGGCTGGTCCCATCCCCCACCGGAGCCCACGCTGGAAAGGAGGGACGTACGTTTCCACGTTGAAAGCCCTGACGCCCACGTTATGTCCCTTCCCAGGTGAACGCCAGGATTTTGCACTCATCAAAGGCTGGGCAGGATTCGGGAACAGAGAGGTTGAGTGACCTGCCCAAGGTCACATAGCCAGCCAGGTAAAGGGAGAAGCAGGGATGGGTGGCGGCCCTGGGTCCGTCCTCCTGCAGCCCCGGCCAAATAGGCTCCATCTCCACGGAACCGGCCGCCCTAGAAGGTCTCCGATCTTGGTTTCCCCAGGCGGGGGCCAAGCCCCTTCCCACTCCACCCCGCCGCGCCCTGCTCCGCCCTGCGGGGATCGGAGCACCGGGAAGGCGGTGGGCAGGGCGGGGGCGAGGGCGAAACCCTGCCGGGCAGAAGCCCCGGGCGCGGGCGCGGGCGCGGCGTCTACGCGGCCGCGCTGCAGGGCTGGGGCGCGGCGGGGCGGGCGCGGTCGGCGCGGGGCTCACCGGACTTGGGGTAGGTTACGATCCACACGTCGCTGGGCCGCACCGGGAAGTTGGCGATCTCCTCCATCTTCCCGCGGCAGAAGGGCGGCAGCCGCACGCCGTGGAACTCGAAGTACTTGCTCTCGAACTCCCCCGGGGTGCTGGGGGTCTCGGCCTCGCTCTCCGCCATGCCACCGCCGCCGCCGTCGCCGCCGCCCGGCCCGCAGCCCCGCACGCGCCCGCGCCCCGCACGCGCCCGCGCCCCACCGGCGCGCGGCGGCCGCTCCGCAGGCGTGACGTCACGGCGCCGCCCGACGCGCGGCGGAGGCTTCGCTCCGCAGGTATGACGTCATGGCGCCGCCTGGCGCGCCGCCGCGGCGCTCCACGGGCGTGACGTCACGGCGCCGCGGAGCCGCGCCCTCCCCGCCCCGCCCCTGGCCGCGGTCACCCACCGCTCCCTGGGCCGCCAGAAACTCCGGCCCGCGGTCCGCCGCCTCCTCCTTCGCGCGTGCGTTCATTCCGCTCGTGGCTTCTGTCACTCAGCAAGCGCTCAACACGAACGCGTGAGATACCCACGCTGGAAGGCCCTGAAAGGCAGTCGTCCATTCAGCACGTGCTTAGGGCGCTCCTCATCTGGGCCAGGCTGCCGACACGCATCAGGCAGAGAAGCAGGCAGAAGCCAGGCCCTGTTGGAGCTTACATTGGTAAATAACCACGATAATTTCAGGTAAATGATAGGTGCTATTAAAAATATGCGTCTTAAAAATGAAAAAAAAAAATACGTCTTGGCCAGGCGCGGTGGCTCACTCCTGTAATTGCAGCACTTTGAGAGGCCGGGGTGGGCGGATCACCTGAGGTCAGGAGTTCGAAACCAACCTGGGTCACATGGTGAAACCGCACCTCCACAAATATACAAAAAAAATAAATAGATAAATTAGCAGTGAGCCGTGAGCTTGCACTACGGCACTCCAGTCTGGGCAACAAGACGAGATCTTGTCTCAAAAAAAAAAAAATAGGCATAAACCACCTAGCCTGGCCAAAAAAAAGTGCTTCTTCATAGCCCACGAGTAGGGGAGGGGAATGTTGAATTGCAAATTCCAGAACCCCAGACCTATGGAGGAAAATTCCAAAAATATACATTTATTAAGGCACTTCTTATGCAAACTACAGTGTGAGACCAACTGAGTTCTAGAGATCTCAGTACAATCCCTTTCAAGTCACACACTCAGCAGACATACATGAAGCACCTGCTAACATGCCTGGGACTGGGGACGCAGGCCTTCACACTCAACCACCGGCTTTCCTAGGTCTCCAGCTTCCAGAGTAAATCATTCTCAGCTTCCACAATCGTGTGAGCCACTACCTTATAATAAATCTCTTTCTGGGCCGGGCATGGTGGCTCACACCTGTAATCTCAGCATTTTGGGAGGCTGAGGGAGGCGGATCACTTGAGGTCAAGAGTATGAGACCAGCCTGGCCAACATGGTGAAACCCCATCTCTACTAAAATACCAAAAAATTAGCTGGGTGTGGCGGCATGTGCCTGTAATCTGCTGCTCTGGAGGCTGAGGCAGAAGAATCACTTGAACTGGGAGGTGGAGTTTACAGTGAGGTGAGATCATGCCACTACACTCCAGCCTGGGCAACAGAGTGAGACCCTGTTGCACAAAAATAAATAATTAAATAAATCTTTTTCTATATACATATATGAAACTAGTAATCATATATGTAAAAAAATATATATATATATACACACACACACACACACACACATAAATATGTGTGTGTATTGGTCTTGTTTCTCCAGAGAACCCTAAGATACCACCTTAACCAGGTGATCAAAATAAAGGTTACCAATGCTATGGCAAACTGACAGCAGGTGCCACCAGATGTGATACACTGAAAAGGACACAGGGTCACTTACGTGGTATTCCTATGAAAAACTCCTGTCCTCATCCTGAATCTAATAATGAGGAATGAATACAAAAGATAAGGGGTACATTTTATAGAACAACTGACCCATATTCTTCAAAAATGTCAGTGTCATGAAAGACAAAAAAAAAAAAAAAGGCTAAAAGAACTGCTCCAGATAAAGGAGACTGAGTTACTAACAACTAAATACAGTGTGTGATTCTGGGTTGGATATGGAATCATTTTTTAAAAGCCATAATGGGCTGGGTGTGGTGACTCACTCCTGTAATCCCAGCACTTTGGGAAGCTAGATCATCCGAGGTCAGGAGTTCGAGATCAGCCTGGCCAACATGGTGAAACCCCATCTCTACTAAAAATACAAAAATTAACTGGGCTTAGTGGGCCTGTAATCTCAGCTACTCATGAGGCTGAGGCAGGAAAATCTCTTGAGCCTGGGAGGCAGAGGTGGTAAGCCAAGATTGTGCCACTGCACTGCAGCCTAGGTGACAGAGTAAGACTCCATTGCAAAAAAAAAAAAAAAAAACCATAATTGCCATTACTAAGACAGCTTGCAACATTTGAATATAGACTCTAGATTAGATAATAATATTCAATTTTTAATTTCCTAAATTTGAAATCTGCATTGTAGTTATATAAAAATGTCCATTTGCCTTGGAGGTACATGCAGAAGTATTTGGGCGTGAAGAATCATGTCTGCCACGTACTTTCCAATGATTTTACAAAAATAAAACCACAATTATAACCCTACTAAGCACATGTGTGTATATACATTGAGAGCAAGAAAGAAAATGTGGGAAAAGCTACAGTTGGTGAATGTAGGTGATCATATATGCTCATTGTGTAGTCATTTTCCATTTTGCTGTAATGAATTACCACAAACTCAGTTCTGTAAGTCAGAAGTCTGATGCTGACACCAAAAGGAAGATGTCAGCAGGGCTGCATTCCTTTCTGGAGGATCCAGGGGATGATGTATTTCCTTGCTTTTTTCAGCTTCTAGAGGCCACCCACATTCTGTAGCTCATGGTCTCTTTCCATCTTCAGAACTAGCAATGGCAGACACAGAATTTCCCACTTTTTTCTTTTTTTTCCCCAGGCTGGAAAGCCATGGGGTGATCTTGGCTCACTGCATCCTCCACCTCCCAGGTTCAAGTGATTCTCCTGCCTCAGCCTCCTGGGTAGCTGGGATTACAGGCATCTACCACCATGCCCAGCTGATTTTGTATTTTTAGTAGAGACAGGATTTTTTCTCCATGTTGGTCAGGCTAGTCTTGAACTCCTGACCTCAGATGATCTGCCTGCCTCAGCCTCCCAAAGTGCTGGGATTACAGGCATGAGCCACCTCGCCCAGCCATATCACTTTTACATTGACTCTTCTGCTTTCCTCCTCCACTTTTAAGGATCCCTTGTGATTACATTGAACCTACCCAGTAATCCAAGATAATCTCCCTACTTTAAGGGCAGCTGATCAGCACCTTAATTTCATCTACAACCTTAATTTGCCTTTGACATATAACATAACATACTCACAGGCTCCGAGGACTGGAATTTGGATATCTTTGGAGGATTATTATTCTGCCTAGTACAAATGCAGTAAACTTTTCTATAAGTTTAACTATTTTCAGAATAGAAACCTAAAGAAAAACCTTTATTAACAGAAAATCCCTAGGAATTTGCAAAAAGCCTGCTAGAACTAATAGGTGAGTTTAACAAGTCATAGGATACAAGACCAACAAATAAAAAAATTCTATTTATACATACTAGCAACAAACAATTGAAATTTAAAAATATCATTTGTAGTAGCACCAAAAACTATTAAATAGTTATAATAGAGCTAAGAAAGCATCTGCAAGATTTGTATAGCAAAACCTACAAAGCATTAATGAGAGAAGTGTTTTAAAACTTTAAGAAATGGAGAGCTGCCGGACACGGTGACTCACGCCTGTAATCCCAGCACTTTGGGAGGCTGAGGCGGGTGGATCACAAGGTCAGAAGTTCAAGACCAGCCTGATCAATGTGATGAAACCCTGTTTCTACTAAAAATACAAAAATTAGCCAGGTGTGGTGGCACGTACCTGTAGTCCCAGATATGTGGGAGGCTGATGCAGGAGAATCGCTTGAATCCGGGAGGCAGAGGTTGCAGTAAGCCAAGATTGCACCACTGCACTCCAGCCTGGGCAACAAAGTGAGATTCCATCTCCAAAAAAAAGAAAAAAAAAAAAGAGAGAGAGAGAAAGAAATGGAGAGATATATCCTGTTCATAGATTGAGCATTCTTAAGGTGCCCATTCTCCTCACATGTTTCTACATAGTCGGTGCAATTCCAGGCAAGATCCCATTGGACTCTTCTGTTGAAATTGACAAGCTGCCTCTAAAATTTATATAGAAAAACAAAGAACCTAGAATAGGCAAAATAATTTTGAAAAAGAATAGCAAAGTTTGAGGGCTCATGCTGCCTGATTTCAAGACTTATTATAAAGCTACTTACCTTAACACTGTAAATCAAGATAATATGTAACTGACATAAGCATAAACATGTAAATAAATGGAACAGAATAGAAAGCTCAGAAATAGACCCAAACATCTACAGCCAGTTGGTTTTTGACAAAGATATCTTTAAAGAGAGGAAAGCAGTAACTTCTCATGAGGTGAAAATGTCCATCAAGGCCTGAGCCTTTGAATGGAGAAAACTTCACCGCTGCATAAGAAGGGGCATAAAAGGGGGCTGAATAGCTCTTTGTCTTTATTTTTTATTTGTCCTGAAGAGGCTCTTTTTTCATAAGGTGGATCTAGAAGTTCTCCAAATCTCAGCCATCTGAAATCCATCCCCCAGGCTGCTGAGGCAGCAGGGAAGGCAGGTCGCTGTCCGCGGTGCTGAACACACAGCTTTCCCCCGCCCGCCATCCTCCTGCCCTTCAGTTCTGGCACGCTGGGTAACCACAACTACCGGTGCCTCTGGTTTTGGTTTGTTATGTTCTATATTGAGACACTTTTTCCTACTTGTATGTGCCATCTTCTTCTTAGTAGGAGAAAAGGCATACGAATTTAATGTGCATACATGGGAGCCTTCAGAATGAAGACCCAGCTTCTCCATGCATTACGCAAACATACATACCATTTTGAGGTTACAGAAAGAATGGGGACTTAGATTTTGGTAAAACAGGTTATAAGAGAGGTGAAAGAGGCTTGACTAGCAAAGGTGTCCTTGTTATGTGGATAAAGCATCCCTTGGAGAGAATAGATGGTAAGGGTGTGAGACTCCCATTCGCTCTTGGATCTGGGAAAAGAATAGGATGGGGGAGGGGCATGGCTGCATTCATGGAGATTTTCTGCAGATGCAAATTTTCTCCACTTAAGGCAGCTTTGCAAGGCCACTTCTGTCAAGATGACCAAGTGGCAGCCATTTCAAAATATGTCAAAGAAATATATTTTGGGGTAAAATATTTTAATTTCCTTCAATCCCCACTTTGAAACTTCAGGCAAGTTTCACATATCAAAAGCCAAGCTAGGCCAGCCGCAGTGACTTACACCTGTAATCCCAGCACTTTGGTGGGAGGCTCACTTGAGCCCAGCCTGGATAACACAGCAGAAACCCATCGTTTTCAAAATAGAAAAAATGGCCAGATGTGGTGGCACATGCCTGTAGTCCCAACTACTCAGGAGGCTGAGGCAGGAGGATTGCTTGAGCCTGGGAGGCCAACACTGCAGTGAGCCAAGATCATTCCCTGCACTCCTGCCTGAGTGACAGGAAAAAAAAAAAAAAAAAAAAAAAACAGCCAAACTGATAGCTTTGGAGATATTTGGGTAAGAGGTTTTTAGATCAAGATAGAGAAAAGAGGGGAAAGACAAATGGGATAAATAGGCACAAATTGAAATATCCCATATTGTCAGAGGCATTTGAATCAGACTGACTCCATTTTGAATAGGGGCTGGGCAAAATAATGCTGAGACCTCCTGGTCTGCATTCCCAGGGGGGATAGGCAGTCTTAGTCACAGAATGAGATAGGAACAAGATACAGGTCACAAAGACCTTGCTGATAAAACAGGATGGAGTAAAGAAGCCAGCCTTTGAGGCCAGGTGCAATGGCTGATGCCTGTAATCGTAGCATTCTGGGAGGCCGAGGTGGGCGGATCACTTGAGGTCAGGAATTTGAGACCAGCCTGGCCAACACAGTGAAATCTCATCTATACTAAAAATATGAAAAATTAGCTGGATTTGGTGGTGCACACCTGTAATCCTAGCTACATGGGAGGCTGAGGCATGAGAATCGCTTGAACCTTGGAGGCAGAGATTGCAGTGAGCCAAGATCATGCCATTGCACTCCAGCCTGGGCAACAGAGTGAGATTCCATCTCAATTTAAAAAATTAAAAAATTTTAAAAAGGTGACCCAAACCCATCAAAACAAAGATGGTGAAAAAAGTGACCTCTGGTCGTCCTCATTCCTCATTATACACTAATTATAGTGCATTAGCATGCTAAGAGATGCCATGGCAACATGAGAAAGTTACCCTATGTGGTCTAAGATGGGGAGGAACCTGCAGTTCCTGAAATTGCCCACTGCTTTTCCAGAAAACTCGTGAATAATCCACCCCTCGTTTAGCATATAATCAAGAAAGAACTATGCGCATACTTAGTTGAGCAGCCCATGCCACTGCTCTGCCTATGGAGTAGCCATTCTTTATTTCTTTACCTTCTTAATAAACTTGCTTTCACCTTACTCTACGGAATTGCCCCAAATTCTTTCTTGCATGAGGTCCAAGAACCCTCTCTTAGAGTCTGGGTCGGACCGTTTTCTAGTAACAGTATCTTCTGTAGTGAGCCTTTTAGTCCTGAGATTAGATGAGTTCAGTTAAACAGCCATGTCTCACTCCAGGAGGTGTCATTGAACATGGGCTAGTCCTCTATATGTGATATAGGCCATCGGATTTCTTTCTTTTTATTTTGAGACAGAGAGAGCTCTGTCACCCAGGCTGAAATGCAGTGGTAGAATCATAGCTCACTGCAACCTCCCTCTCCTGGGCTCAAGCAGTCATCCCACCTCAGCTTTCTGAGTAGCTGGGACTACAGGTACATACCACTATGTGCAGCTAATTCTTTATTTTTTTGTAGGGGTCTCACTATGTTCAAGACCCAGTCTGGTCTTGAGCTCATGGGCTCAAGTGATCCTCCTGCCTCAGCCTCCCAAAGTGCTGGGATTACAGATGTGAGCCACTGTACCTGGCCAGCAATCACATTTCTAATAAGACGTTTATATTGTGAACCCAAAAGTATCTGACACAAGTCTTAATCAATGTAGAAAGTTTATTTTGCCAAAGTTAAGGTCACATCCATGACACAGCCTCAGGAGGTCCTGAGGACGTGTGCCCAAGGTGGTCATGGTACAGCTTGCTTTTATACATTTTAGGGACATATAAGGCATCAATCAATACATGTAAGATGTACATTGGTTTTAACTGGAAAGGTGGGACAACTTGAAGTGGGGAGGTGGGTAGGGGCTTCCAGGTCTTAGGTGGGTTTAAAGATTTTGACTGGCAGTTGGTTGGAAGAGTTATTATCTAAAGGCCTGGAATCAATAGAAAAAATGTCTGCGTTACAATAAGGGATTGTGGAGACCAAAGTTTTGTCATGCAGATGAAGCCTCAGTAGCAGGCTTTAGAGAGAATAGATTTTAAATGTTTCTTATCAGTTTAAGGTCTGTGTTGGGATTAAATGCTGGTTAGCTTTTCCTGAATTCCAGAAGGGAGGAGGGCATTATGAGTCATGTCTGACTCCCACTTATCATGGCTTGAACTAGTTTTTCAGGTTAACTTTGGAGTGCCTTTGGCTGAGGGAAATGATCTGTTCAGATGACTGGGGGAACTTAGAATTTTATTTTTGGTTTACACTATAGAAACAGAAAAAAAAAATGGTTAACTTTGGAGCACTCAGTTTCTAGACTAGTTTTTTTTAAAGTATGTAAACCAAAAATGAAATTCTAAGCCCCCCCCCCCCCGCAAACCACTGAACAGATCCCCTTCCTCTTGGCCAAGGGCATTCCAAAGCTAACCTGAAAAGCTAGTTCAGGCCATGTTGGGAAGCGGGGGTCAGACATGCCTCATTATATCCTCCTCCCTTTTGGAATTACTGATAGAAAATATTCTTTTTTAACATTTATAGTAGCTTTATTCAGAACAGCAGAAACTGGAAACAAACTATTAATATATTCCTTCATTGAGCAAATGATTAAACAAACTATGGTACATCCATACTATGGAATACTATTCAGCAGTAAAAAATGAATAAACTATTGATACATGCAGCAACCTGGATGAATCTCCAGAGAATCATGCTGAATGTAAAAAGATAAGCCCCAAAGATTACTTACTGTATTCCATTTATACAGTATTCTTAAAATGACAGAATTGCAAAATGGAGTACAGATGATTGGTTGTTATGGGTTAAGGAGGGGGTGGGAGCAGGAGGGAAGTGAGTGTGCCTATAAAAGAAAAATATGAGGGACCCTTGTGGTAATGGAAGTCATCTATCAATGCCAGTATGTTGGTTGTGATATTGGACTATACTTTTTCTAATGTTTTATTTCTGTAGGTAGTTGGGGAATAGGTGGTGTTTGGTTACATTTGCAAGTTATTTAATGGTGATTTGTGAGATTTTGGAGCATCCATCACCAGAACAGTATACATTGCACCCAATTTGCAGTATTTTAGCCCTCACCTCCTTCCCACCCTTTCCCCCTGAGTCCCAAAAGTCCACTGTGTCATTCTTATGCCTTTGCATCATCATAGCTTAGCTCTCACTTATGAGTGAGAACACACTATGTTTGGTTTTCCATTTCTGAGTTACTTCACTTAGAATATAGTCTCCAATTTTATCCAGATTGCTGTGAATACCATTAATTCATTCCTTTTTTAATGGCTGAGTAGCATTCCATTGTATATATCTATACCACAGGTTCTTTATCCACTCATTGATTGATGGACATTTGGGTTGGTTCCACATTTTTGCAATTGAGAATTGTACTGCTATAAACATGCATGTGCAAGTATCTTTTTTTTTTTTTTTTAAGACGGGGTTTCACCATGTTGGTCAGGCTGGTCTTGAACTCCTGACCTCAGGTGATCTGCCCGCCTTGGCCTCCAAAGTGCTTGGATTACAGGCGTGAGCCACCACGCCCAGCCTGCAAAGTATCTTTTTCATATGACTTCTTTACCTCTGGGTAGACACCCAGTGGTGCAATTGCTAGATCAAATGTTAGTTCTACTTTTAATTCTTTTTTTTTTTTTTTTTCTTGAGACAGAGTCTTGCTCTGTCACCAGGCTGGAGTGGCTGGAGTGCAGTGGTGCGATACACCTCCCAGGTTCAAGCGATTCTCCTGCTTCAGCCTCCCGAGTAACTGGAACTACAGGTGTGCGCCACCACGTCTGGCTAATTTTGGGTATTTTAGTAGAGACGGGGTTTCACCATGTTGGCCAGGATGGTCTCAATCTCCTGACCTCATGATCCACCTGCCTCAGCCTCCCAAAGTGCTGGGATTACAGGTGTGAGCCACCACACCCGGCCTACTTTTAGTTCTTTAAGGAATTGCCACACTGTTTTCCATAGTGGTTGCACTAGTTTACATTCCCACCAGCTGTGTAGAAGGGTTCCCTGTTCACCGCGTCAGTGGCAACATCTATTATTTTTTTATTATGGCCATTCTTGCAGGAGTAAGGTGGTATTGCATTGTGGTTTTGATTTGCATTTCCCTGATCATTAGTGATATTGAGCATTGTTTCATATGGTTGTTGGCCATTTGTTTATCTTCTTTTGAGAATTGTCTATTCATGTCCTTAGCCCACTTTTTGATGAGATTGTTTTTTTCTCGCTAATTTGTTTGAATTCGTTGTAGATTCTGGATATTATTCCTTTGTCAGATATATAGATTGGGAGGATTTTCTCCCACTCGGTGGGCTGTCTATTTACTCTGCTGACCGTTCCTTTTGCCATACAAAAGCTCTTTGGATTAACTAAGTCCCAGCTATTTATCTTTGTTTTTATTGCATTTGCTTTTAGGTTCTTAGTCATAAAATCTTGCCTAAGCCAATGTCTAGAAGGGTTTTTCTGATGTCATCTTCTAGAATTTTTACAGTTTCAGGTCTTAGATTTAAGTCCTTGATCTATCTTGAGTTGATTTTTGTATAAGGTGAGAGGCAAGAATCCAATTTCATTCTCCTACATATGGCTTGCCAGTTATCCCAGCACCATTTGCTAAAAAGGGTGTCCTTTCCCCACTTTATGTTTCTGTTTGCTTTTTCAGAAATCAGTTGGCTGTAAGTCTCTGGGTTTATACCTGGGTTTTTATGTTCTGTTCCATTGGTCCGTGTGCCTATTTTTATACCAGTACCATGCTGCCTTGGTGACTATGGCCTTATACTATAGTTTGAAATCAGGTAATGTGATGCCTCCAGATTTGTGCTTTTTGCTTAGTCTTGATTTGGCTATGTGGGCACTCTTTTGGTTCCATATGAATTTTAGAATTGTTTTTTTCTAGTCCTGTGAAGAACGATGGTGGTATTTTGATGGGAATTGCATTGCATTTGTAGATTGCTTTTGGCAGTGTGGTCATTTTCACAATACTGAGTCTACCCATCCATGAGCATGGGATGTATTTCCATTTGTATGTGTGGTCTATGATTTCTTTCAGCGGTGTTTTTGTAGCTTTCCTTGTAGAGTGCTCCCACCTCCTTGGTTAGGTATATTCTTAAGTATTTTGTTGTTGTTGTTATTGCAGCTATTGTAAAAGGGGTTGAGTTCTTGATTTGATTCTCAGCTTGGTTGCTGTTGGTGTATAGGAGAGCTACTGATTTATGTACATTAACTTTGTATCTGGAAACTTTGCTGAATTCTTTTATCAGTTCTAGGAGCTTTTTGGAGGAGTCTTTAGGGTTTTCTGGGCGTATAATCAGAACATCAGCAAACAGCAACAGTTTAACTTCCTGTTTTCTGATTTGGATGCCCTTTATTTCTTTGTCTTGTCTGATTGCTCTGGCTAAGACTTCCAGTACTGTGTTGAAAAGCGGTGAGAATGGGCATCCTTGTCTTGTTCCAGTTCTCAGAGGGAAGAAAAGCTTCTTTAAATCTAATAAAAACATGTACAATATATTCTCTCCGAAGCTTGCTATCTGGAGGCTCCATCTGCATGACAAAACATTGGCCTTCACAACCCAGATATTTCCTTCTATTGATTCATTTTTATTGGTAATAACTCTTTCGACCAATTGCCAGTTAGAAATATCTTTGAATCCGCCCTCCAAGTTGGAAGCCCCTCCCCGCTGCACGGCTGCTTACCGTTTTTCTGCTTTTCCTCACTGATATACATCTTTCATGTCTTGATTAATGCCTTATGTCTCCCTAAAATGTGTGGAACCAACTTGTGGCCAAAACACCTTGGACACATGTTCTTAGGATCTCCTAAGGGCTGTATCACAGGCCGTTGGTCACTCATATTTGGCGCAGAATAAATCTCTTCAAATATTTTACAGAGTTTGACTTTTCATTAGCAAGTATCTGTATGTACAATCAAATTTTTAGGATTAAGAACTTGTTGATTATAGATATGTCAGACATATCCAAAATTAGAGGGAATGGTATAATGAACTTTTATTTTTTTATGCATCATTCAAATGACAATGAACCTCTACTCACCACCCAGTGTCAACTATTATCAACTCATGTTTCATCACCTCCCACATATCCAAATTGTATTGAAGCAAACCTCATGTATTATATAATTTCATTCATAAATACGTTAGTATGGATCTCTAAGGCATAAGAGCTCTTTGAAAATATATTACCAACACATTAACACATCTAAGGAGTAATGATTATCCCCTAACGTCACCAAACATCCAGATAGGGTATACATGATTAGATTTATGGGTGAGATGCTATGCTCAAAGGGTTTGAAGCCTCTGCCTGGGAATGACAAGTACAGTATAGCCAGATGATAAGGTTTGGCTGTGTCCTCACCCAAATCTTGTAGTTCCCGTAATCCCCAAGTGTCATGGGAGGAACCAGGTAGGAGGTAATTGAATCATGGAAGCAGTTACTCCCGTGCTGTTGTTCTCATGATAGTAAGTGGGTTTTCATGAGATCTGATGGTTTTATAAGGGGCTTTCCCCCTTTTGCTCCACACTTGTCCTTCCTGCTGCCATGTAAAGAAGGGTGTGTTTGCTTCCCCTCCTGCCATTATTGTAAGTTTCCTGAGGCCTCCCTAGCCTTGCAGAAGTCAGTCAACTAAGCCTCTTTCCTTTACAGATTACCCAGTCTCAAGCAGTTCTTTATAGCCGTATAACAACAGACAAATACAGTAAATTGGTACCACAGAGAGTGGGGTGCTGCCATAGAGATACCCGAAAATGTGGAAGTGATACTGGAACTGGGTAACAGGCAGAGGTTGGAAGTTTGGAGGGCTCAGAAGAGTACAGGAACATTTATGAAAGTTTGGAACTTCCTTGAGACTTGTTGGATGGTTTTGGCCAAAATGCTGATAGTGATATGGACAACAAAGTCCAGGCTGAGGTGATCTCAGACGGAGATGAGAAACTTCATGGGAACTGGAACAAAGGTGACTCTTGCCATGCTTCAGCAAAGAGATTGGTGGCATTTTGCCCCTCCCCTAGAGATCTATGGAATTTTGAACTTGAGAGAGATGATTTAAGGTATCTGGTGAAAGAAATTCTTTTTTCTTTGCATCTGGTGAAAGAAATTTCTTTTTTCTTTTTTCTTTTTTTTTTTTTTTTTTTTGAGATGGAGTCTTTCTCTGTTGCCTAGCTTAGAGTGCATTGCCTCCATCTCCTGGGTTCAAGCGATTCTCCTGCCTCAGCCTCCTGAGTATCTGGGATTACAGGTACCTATCACCGTGCCCAGCTAATTTTTGTGTTTTTAATAGAAATGGGGTTTCACCATCTTGGTCAGGCTGGTCTCAAACTCCTGACTTCGTGATCCACCTGCCTCAGCCTTCCAAAGTGCTGGCATCACAGGCGTGAGCCACCAGGCCCAGCTAGTGAAAGAAATTCCTAAGTGGCAAAGTGTTCAAGAGGAAACAGAGCATAAAAGTTTGGAAATTTTGCAGCCTGACAATGTGATAGAAAAGAAAACTGTATTTTCTGGGGAGAAATTCAAGCTGGCTACAGAAATTTGTATAAGTAATGAGGAGCCAGATGTTAGTCACCAAGACAATGGTGAAAATGTCACCAGGGCATGTCAGAGACCTTTGTAGCAGCCCCTCCCATCACAGGCCTGGTGGCCTAGGAGGGACAAATGGTTTCCTGGGCCGGGTCCACGGGCCCCTCGCCATGTGCAGCCTTGGGACTTGAAGCCCTGCATCCTGACCACTCCAGCTGTGGCTAAAATGGGCCAATGTACAGAACAGGCCATTGCTTCAGAGAGTGCAAGCCCCAAGCCTTGGCAGCTTCCACATGGTGTTGGGCCTGCTGGTGCACAGAAGTCAAGAATTGAGGTTTGGGAACCTCCACCTATGTTTCAGAGGATGTATGGAAAGGCCTGGGTATCCAGGCAGTAGTCTGCTACAGGGGTGGAGCCCTCATGGAGAACCTCTGCTAGGGCAACGTAGTAGGGAAATGTGGGGTCAGAGCCCCCACACAGTTTCCATTGGAGTACTGCCTAGTGGAGCCGTAGGAAGAGGGCCATTGTCCTCCAGACCCCAGAATGGTAGATCCACCAATAGCTTGCATTGTGCACCCGGAAAAGCCACAGACAACACTAACCTAAGAAAGCAGCAAGGGCCAGGGCTGTACCCTGCAATGCCACAGGAGGGGAGCTGCACAAAGCGTGCCTGGATGTGAGACAGAGTCAAAGAAGATCATTTTGGAACTTTAAGGTTTAGTGAATGCCCTGTTGGATTTTGGACTTGCATGGGACCTGTAGCCCCTTTGTTTTGGCCACTTTCTCCCATTTGGAATGGGTTTATTTACCCCCATTGTATCTAGGAAGTGATTTTGATTGTTTGATTTTGATTTTACAGGCTCCTAAGTGGAAGAGACTTCCCTTGTCTCAGATGAGACTTTGGACTTGGACTTTTGGGTTAATAATGGAATTAATTAAGACCTTGAGGGACTGTTGGGAAGGCATGATTGTGTTTTGAAATGTGAGGACATGAGATTTGGGAGGGGCCAGGAGTGGAATGATATGCTTTGGCTGTGTCCCCACCCAAATCTTAACTCGAATTATAGTTCTCATAATCCACACATGTCATAGGAGGTACCTGGTGGGAGGTAATTGAATCATGGGAGTGGTTACCACCATGCTGTCTCATGGTAGTGAGTGAGTTCTCATGAGATATAATGCCTTTGTAAGGGGCTTCCCCCACTTTTGCTCAGCACTTCTCCTTCTTGCAGCCTGCAGCCATGTGAAGAAAGACATGTTTGCTTCCCCTTCTGCCATGATTGTAATAAGTTTCCTGAGGCCTCCCCTCAGCCCTGCAGAACTGTAAGTCAATTCAACCTCTTTCCTTTATTTTTATTTTTATATTTTTTTGACAGAGACTTGCTCTGTCAGCCAGGCTGGAGTGCAGTGGCACGATCTTGGCTCACTGCAACCTCCACCTCCCGGGTTCAAGCAATTCTCGTGACTCAGCCTCCCGAGTAGCTGGGATTACAGGTGCCCACCACTACACCCAGGTAATTTTTGTATTTTAAGTAGAGACTGGATTTCATCATGTTGACCAGGGTGGTCTTGAACTCCTCACCTCAGGTAATCTGTCTGCCTCAGCCTCCCAAATTGCTGGGATTACAGGTGTGAGCTACTGTGCCTGGCCAACCTCTTTCCTTTATAAATTACCCAATCTCAGGTAGTTCTTCATAGCAGCATGAGAACAGACTAATACACCAGGACATAGGGCTGGGGCAGAGGTCGCTTTACTAGCATCACGTGATTCCAGCTATAGTTGGGAGCGTAGCAGCCCTCTTCCCACAGATGACATGGAGCAAGTCTGAAGCACAGGGCATTGCATGAGGCAGGTGGTCACACCAATGGGGTGGTCCCCAAGGACGCCAGTGCTCAGGAACCACAGGCTCCAAGCACATTAGAATCTCTGCAGACGAGTTCTGAGCATCAGTATTTTGACACAGAATTCTAGTATCCAGACAGCAGGAGCACAGCCTTCCCTGGGCTTGAATGCAAACTTCACCATTGAATGTGTGACCCAGAACAAGGAACCTTAGCTCTCTTAGCCTCAGATTCCTTGTTAGTTTAATTTACCATGCGTCACCCCCATCCTACATTTAATTCGCACTTTCCCTTCCAGAACGACTTTCCTGCCAACCCAAATTCTAGTACCCATAAAGACCCCATTCAGAAACTAGTTCTTTTGTGGCTAATTCCCTCCTGAAATCATTTCTCCTTCCTCTGACACAGTGGCATTCATTATATGTGTGATGGGCTCGGAGAGGAGCTGGAGGCTCCTTAAACACCAGCTAGTCTGACCCTTGACTTTCAAGACAAAAAATTGAGGAGCTGATCAAGGAAAAGACTTGCCCAGTGTCCTAGAGCAGGTGCACAGTGGAGCTGTGATGGTCAGGGGTCTTTCTGCGGCCTGGAGCTCAGACTTGTGCATTTCCAGAGCAGCCACTTGCCTCTGAGAGCTTTAGTTTCCTCACTCATAAAATGGGGAGGATAATGCCTACCTCTTAGGGTTGCAGTGAGATTCAGATGATGGGCTCTGTAAACTGCAAGGTGGTGTGTACTTGTGAGGGTTGCGTTACCTGTTGCCTCCATGGGGATAGCATTAGAGGGATGGGAGCTCCTTGGGGAAGGGACCTGCACAGGCATCAGGAAGCACCCAGCACATAACTGGTGCTCAGAAAGCCAGGCAGGGAGGATTGTAGCCAGCCCAGGAATGTGGCCCACAAATGGGAGCCATAGCTTCTCCAGGACTTCAGGGCCCAGAGAGGTTTCTGGCTGGACACTAGGGGAAAGAAGTGGGTGGAAGACCCAGAACTTTAGCAGACATGATAGGAGACCGTGACACAGGGGCCAGAGAAAGCTCTGACGTTGCACAGGTCTGGACTCCAGTGGCCGTTCTTCTGGGTTTTACCTGGACTGCTCTCCACCCAGGGGCTGACGTGAGGCTCACAGGAGGCCCCTGTGGGTCACACACCCAGACTGGTGCCCAGCACACTGCAAAATGCAGTTAATGCACCTTTACTCCCCGCTGTCCCTTTCTGAGCAGTCATCTCTGTCATTTGATATAGTCTGTAGTAAGGAGCACTTAATTCTTTTTTTTTTTTTTTTTTTTTTGAGATGGAGTCTCACTCCGTTGCCCAGGCTGGAGTGCAGTAGCACGATTTCTGCCTGCTGCAACGCCCACCTCCTGGGTTCAAGCGCTTCTCCTGCCTCAGCCACCCGAGAATAGCTGAAACTACAGGCGCCCACCACCATGCCCGTCTAATTTTTGTATTTTTAGTAGAGACAGGGTTTCACCACGTTGGCCAGGCTGGTCTTGGACTCCTGACCTCAAGTGGTCCACCCACCTTGGCCTCCCAAAGTACTGGGATTACAGGTGTGTGCTCTCATGCCCGACCATGAGCACTTAATTTTATCAAGTAAATATTCCATGAGGTATGTGTTACCATCTCCATTCCATCCAAGAGAAGACTGAAGCCTTGAGAGGTGAGGAATTTCCCTGGGTCACATCAATGCTGACTTGTAGAGATGGGACTCAAACCCAGGTCAGCCCAAATTCAGAGCCCGGGATCCCTTCTCTGCTCCATAATGTGGGGCTGTGTCAGGAGGATCCTGGTAACAAGCGGGGGATTGTGACCTGGGTCAGCTCCTAGGTGTCAGCTGGACCACCTCCAGGCTCCAAGAAGGGTATGACACTGATAGTAGATGATGGCTCTATGAGCCAGGTCAAGCTCATTCATCCTAAGGCTACATTAACAGAGGCAGTGGTCAGGAGGTGGGAGGTGAAAGACAACGGTACTGCTCATATCACCTCTGGGCTACTGCTGGACTCCATTGCTCCCAGAAGGATGTGAACAAACTCGGGGTGTGAGGCCGGAGCTCCCTGACTGGGTTGGCGATGTCCCTGAGGAGTGGTTGTAGGGTTCAAGCTGTTCACCGTGGAGAAGAGCGACCTCAGAAGATCAACCCCCTTCTGCTCCTGTCCCCAGGCAGGCAGAGCAAGCATAGTCTGTGGGTCTGGGGTGCAGAGCTGGGATCCATGGTGAAACCACAGGCACCTGGATTTTAACACCACGTGAGCAAATACCCAAGAGTTAAATAAGATAGAAACCAGGGAAGTGCTTAAAAACGCAGGCCAGGCACAGTAGCTCACACCTGTAATCCCAGCACTGTGGGAGGCCGAGGCGGGCGGATCACCTGAGGTGGGGAGTATGAGCCCAGCCTGACCAACATGGAGAAACCTCATCTCTGCTAAAAATACAAAATTAGCCGGGCATGGTGGTGCATGTCTGTAATCCCAGCTTCTCGGCAGGCTGAGGCAGGAGAATCACTGAAGCAGGAGGAGGAGGTTGCAGTGAGCAGAGGTTGTGCCATTGCACTCCAGCCTGAGCCACAAGAGCCAGACTCCAAAAGAAAGAAAGACAGTGGGGGGGGGGGGGGGAGGAAGGGAAAAGAAAGGAAAAAGAGAGAAACCCGTGCTTAGAAACAATGATGCTTGCCAGGGATGCTTGTGAATGGTCTCTGCAATTGTCAAGTTGCCAGCAGATAACGCATGAGCCACAAATCATGGAGATCAAAGAGACGTTTTCAAAGCAGAATGTTGTAAACAATGGAGATATTCAACCACCTGAGCCAAAAACATTTCCCCACATGCTGCTTGGCAAAGGAGGGTGATGGAGAGGGAGGTGGGAGTGGCCAACCATCTTCCCCAGTCTAAGTCACAAGGCAAAGCAATGGGGGCAAAGCATAGGTCAAAGCCCCCACTACGTGAAGAACTGACGAGGGAGGGGTGATCGAGGGAGGCTGAGTGCCTGTGGGCATAGAGGCCCATGTCCGTGACAAGGGGCAAAGGGCAGGGAGCAAGAATATTCCTAAAGGCCTCTAAATCCTTCACCAGATGGCCAGGCGCCCCCACCACCAAACCCAGCTCCTGAGGGTAGGGACAGTGCATAGAGCATCCCACCTGTGCAGACAGTGTTGGGGGGGCCACAGGTCACCCGGCTCCAAGTGGGACAGCCTTTTCCTGATGCAGGGAGACAGCCAGAGGGGAAGAGGCCTGCTCAGACCCAGGGGGTCCTGAAGGGAAGTGGACAGCCTCCTGCATGCTCGCATGCTCACTGTCTGCCCCTTCCTCCTCCTCTTCCCTTTTTTTTGTCTCTCTTTTTTGAGATGGAGCTTCACTCTTGTTGCCCAGGCTGGAGTGCAATGGCGTGATCTCGGCTCGTTGCAACCTCCACCTCCTGCCTCAGCCTCCCGAGTAGCTGGGATTACAGGCATGCACCACCACACCCAACTCATTTTTTATTTTTAGTAGAGACATGGTTTCTCCATGTTGGTCAGGCTGGTCTCAAGCTCCTGACCTCAGGTGATCCACCTGCCTCTGCCTCCCAAAGTGCTGGGATTACAGGCGTGAGCCACCATGCCCGGCTCCTCCTCCTTTTCTAATCCCACCACAGCCCCGTGCCCTCCTTTCCTCCACTGGCTCCCCTCTCTCATATTTGCTCCCCAAATCCAAGCTCCTCGCCACACCACAGACAGCGCCCTCCTGACACAGCCTCTGCCTGTCCCCCCCCACCCCCCCCACTCACTGCAGGCCCCTTCCTCCTTCCGTCTCACCTCACGGCCTTTGCACCTGCGTTGCCTCCGCCTGCAAAACCCAGCCTCTCGTCCTCAGTCTCAGCTCAGCTGTTACCTCCTCAGGGAGGCCTTCCTGGGCCACCCAGGCCAGTGTTGTTCCCACGCCAACCCTGCCCCACTCTCACCTGATTTTGTTTTCTTCATGGCCCCACCGCTCCTGGGAGGATCTCGCATTTACATTTTTCCATTTGCTGTTCAGCGTCTGCTCCCGCACACCCACCAGAATGTCCGATTTCTTCAAGGTTGCGTCCCCAGGGCCTGTAACTCACTGAGCATAAGCTGGATAAAGGAATGAAAGAATGAATGAGTGGCTTATTATCTTTTTGTTTATTTACTTATTTAGAGAAAGGGGCTCACTTTGTTGCCTGGACTGGGGTGCAGTGGCATGATCACAATTCACTGTAGCCTCGACCTCCTGGGCTCAAATGATCCTCCAGCCTCAGCCTTCCAAGTAGCTGGGACTACAGGCATGCGCCACCATGCCCAGCTAAGTTTTTATTATGTTTTTTAGAGACAGGGTCTCGCTATGCTGCCCAGGCCGGTCATTTTCTCTTTAGTTCCTGCTTGTCTTCCTTTGGGTCCTGTTCTTACACCTCCGTCTCTCCACCCTCCCGATCTTCACTGAGCCTTAGGGCCTGGCCAGGGGCCCAGCATAGGTCCCACTCTGCGTGTGGGGACAGCAGTGACTCCTGGAGAGGCCAGAGGCCTGGTGTCCCTGGCATCCTCTCTGCCTGAAGTAGAGGCATGGCTATTTCACAAACCTTCCACAGGAACGAGGCTGTGGTGGCAGCAGGGGCCACTGGGCCCAACAGAAGCACCCACAGCTGGGATCCTGAAAAGAGCTGGACCCCCTCTCCTCCCCCTCCTACTTCCTGCCAGGACCTTCCAGCCTCTGGACCTGATAGGAAGTCAGAGGTCAAGGTTTCCTGAGCGGGGCAGATCCAGGGGTCACCCCCAAGGACTGAGAGTCTGTGGGAGGAGCACCCCCCCAGCCCATTATTTCGATTGGCTCCTCTGGTCTCTGGCTGGGGCATTGGGCACTTTCTCCGTGTCTTCTGTAAGTTGCTCCGTGGGCAGCTCCATGGCAGAGCAGGAGCCCCTCTCCCCAGCAATGCTGCCCTCCTAGTATCCCCGCCTGGAAATCCTGGAATGAAGATGTGTGTCTCTGTGGCTGTCCTCCTTTCTCTCCCTGATGAGATGGGGTAAGAGGGAGGGCCGGTGACCTGGGTACACAGTGACCAGGACCATGTTGACAGGCTGTGCCTCAGGGACCCAGCTCCAAGCTGCAGGGTCTCCATGGAGATTGGCAGGGCCTCTTCCCACTGGGGCAGACATGGGCACACAGGACAAAGGCCAGAGCAGGATTCCAGGAACACCAGGTCACTGGGCTGGCCCAGCTCAGCCTCCTCAGGCCTGATGGCTGGGCCCGAGCCCCAGGGTGCGGTCCGTTTGTGGAGCTATCTGAGGTTGGAGGGGGCTTGTTTCTGGGACACCAGTGGCCAGAGGGCTGTGGAGGGAGCAGAAGTCTCAGGTGAATGCCTGGGTCTCAGAAAGAGCAGGTAAAGCTAGGTGGATACAGGCGCAGCAATGTGGTTGAGCTGGAAGTATCAGGAAGGTCCAAGGATACCCACTCCCCAGAGGACTGCACTGACGTCCCTTCTAAACAGGTGACTGTGGAATGGGTGGAGGAGGACCACTGGGGACCCCTGAAGTCGGGAGGGCCAGCCAGAGGAGAGGGACCAGGCCACCCCAGGCCAGACCACACACAGGGCCAGCCTTGCCCAAGGTCGCATGGGGATGGACAATGGCAGGAGGACTGGCAGGGATCTGGTGAAGCCGAGAGAGGCACCTATCCCATGACCGCTCAGTGGCTGTACCCAGCAGGTCATGCAGACTGAGCAAGGTGACTGTCATAGGGCGTCCAGCACAGGTCACGCACACAGCAGCGACCAACACACGTGCCAATGCCTCATGAGTAGGCCAGAGGGACACAGGTAAGCAGGTGGGCAGGCCAATGGCATGGATGGCCTGCCCAGGGCCCAGGGAAGCAGCTGGTGCGTTCCCCTCAGCACGGCCACCCTCCCTCCATCCCTGTCCTCTGCCCACCTCACCTGATGGGCCCAAGGAGCTGGGCTTTGGTCCTGGAGTACACCTTGTGGGCCACGCTCCTGAGCAGGCCCTGCATCCACCACAGGTCAGCTGGCACATCGGGCAGCCACGCCACCAACCTGGAGGAAGGGCCAGGTCAGCTTCGCCCAGGTGAGCTCAGGGTGTGGCCCCACTGAGCCCACCCTCCCCACAGGCCCAGAGCAGAGCCGGGGCCCTGCACCTGAGGGCTGCCAGGTTGGGAAAGAAGTGCCGGCAGTGTCGGCCACTGTGGCAGAGCAGGTTGGAGCCACGAGGGCACCTGCAGGAGTGGAATGATTCGAAACAGACTTTGAACTTGGCATTGGCAGCCAGGCCTTAGGGTCCTTGACTCCAGAGGGAATAAGTAGGAAGCGCAGGGATGGAGAGGGGCCTTTGGGGTCAGGCTGGCCTGGGGGTGCAGCCCAGCTTCCCTGCCCACCAGCTGGGTGATCTGTGCAGGTCAGGAAACCTGTTTGGGTCTCTGTGTCTTTGCCTGTCAAATGAGGACAGTCACCTCACCCGCAGTTCCTGATGTCCTCCTTGTCTGTGTCCATTTCTCTCTCTAGACCAGTCCCTGACCTCCCCACTCCACGCCCCTCCGTCTACTGTCCTCTCAGAAGCTGCTGGACCTCCGAAAACACAGCTGACAGACCTCCCTCTTGCTCAAGATGTCCCCGTGGTTCCCCAACCGCACCATGATGGAGCAAACCACACATTCAGGGTCCCCAGAACTGCGTCTTGTCCCAGCACAAAGAAGAGCATCTGTCTGCAGAGCCGTAGCCATGCAGGGCCGTGCCTGAGAAAGCCCTGACTGGACACCTCAGATGCTGGCCTCAACCTGGGCCACAGCACCCTTGGAGGGGCCCCTACGCCAGAGCTCAAATGAGGCATGCAGTCCAGAGAGCGTGGTGTGATGGCAAAACATAAGCTGGACTGTCACCTCCGTTGTTCTGGACCTCCTGTCTCTATTAATGCAACCTACGTGTTCAATATGTGTATTGTGAAAAACACTGAGAGCGAACTTCCCTGTGGTCTGGGCAGGCTCCCCTTTAGGGCTCACACAATGGATTTTTTTTAACTGAAAAGGTTGGACTTTACATTTATACTTTTGGATTTCAACTTGTGGTTTCCGTAAACAGCTCGGCTCGAGGAGAACTTCAGTAGAAGTCTCTCTCCTGGCTTTGGGCCACTGGTCATTTAAACAGCAGGGCTGACCCAGTCATTAAGTCAACATTGAGACAATGACCTGTGGTTCATCGTCACAGACCTTCTTCCAGAGAACAACGAATTTTTAAAAATACGGATCTCCCCATGACACCTCCCTGCCTTCCCACCACTCTGCAGACAAAGACCACGTTCAGCAAGCTCCAGAGCTCTGTGCATCTGCCCCAGCAGCCTCCCCTGCCTCGTCTTGTATGGCACGCTCCCTGAGGCTCCAGCTTCACTGACTTCCTTCCTGCTTCTAGAATGGGCCTGTCTCCCTCCTGCCTCTGGACTTTTGCACGTGCTATTCCATCTACCTAGAATGTTCTCCTTGTCCTCTTTGCCTGGTGGACACTGATTCATCCTTCAGATTACAGCCCAAGAGTCACCTCCTCCTGGCAGCCTTCCCCGGCCGGAGAGCCCCAAGGTGGAGCTGTGCCAGCGGAGAGCCAGTGCAGACTTCTCCCAGGTAACCTCCAGGTGGGGCTGTAGTCACAGGTGAGTGTGTGATAATTTGTGGGTCATGAGTGCCACCAGGCCAGGAGCTGGGTCTGGGTCAGTGCTGCTGCCATGGCCCCTGAGAGGTCCTCAGCAACTGCTGGTGGAATGAATGAACAGCTAATGCAGAGGGACATGTGATCCAGCAAGCTAGGATGTTGCTGAGGGCCTAACCACAGCCGGGCTGACTTGGAAGGGCCGTGTTTTATAGAGAAGGAACCTGGAATCCCATGCCTGGAATCCCAGCACTTCGGGAGGCCGAGGCAGATGCATCACCTGAGACCAGCCTGACCCACATGGTGAAACCCTGTCTCTACTAAAAATACAAAACTGAGCCAGGGGTGGTGGTGTGAGCCTGTAGTCCCAGCTGCTCGGGAGGCTAAGGCAGGAGACTTGCTTGAACTCGGGAGGCGGAGGTTGGAGTGAGCCGAGATGGTGCCGTTGCATTCCAGCTTGGGCAATAGAGTGAGACTCCACCAAAAGGAAGGGAGGGAGGAAGAAAGGGAGGGAAGGAGGGAGGGAGAGAGGGAGGGAATCAGGAAGGAAAGAAGGAAGGAAGGGAGGAAACCTATAACCCAGAGAGATCAAGAGACCCAGCCCCAGCCACATAGCCAATCTGAGACTCTGCTGGTTGGAGCAATGGGCAGAGGTCACAGAGACAGTGTAGGGCCCGGGGGTAGAGACCCCTCCAGAACCAGGAGGCCCCAGCTTCCGACTGCAGCCCCCATGCCACTTCCCCACCAGTGTCGTTTTGCAGAGGAGACCACAGAGGCTCTGAGTCATGCAGCCAACAGCACACAGCGTGGGGACACCAGCCGGGCTCCCCCCAGTCCTGCCCACCCAGTGTGCCGGCCGCCCCTCCTGCCATGGGCACCGGTCTCTACCACAACCCCAGCCACAAGCCAGGCCCTTCCCAGCCCCCTGGCCGAGCCTTACCTTCTGTTCTGGAAGTAGACGTACTCGAAGGGCAGCGTGCAGGGCAGAAGCAGGTACGTCAGCACCTGCCCAGGCCCCGACCGGCAGAAGCGGGCCCACGGGCTGTGGTCCCTCTTACACGCTTTCTTCAGTGCTGCAAGAGAAGCCCCAGCACGGCCCTGCCCACCTGGAGTCCGTGGGCTGACAGCCTGAGCCCCCCATCCCACACAGTGAGAGACTGCACCCTCCACCTTCTGCAGATGAAGAAGCAACACTGGCCGAGCCCCTCCCACAGGCTGGCAGGTAACCCTGCCCTCATCGTTGTCCATGAGACAAGTGGTGTCTGCCCTCTCATAGACGAGGAGACTGAGGTTCAGAGTGGAGCAGCGACTTGCCTAAAGACCATCAACAGGTAGTGGCAGGGCCAGGATGAACTTGAGGACTGTCAGGCTCCTGAGGTCTTTCTACCTCTCCTACCCCTCTGGGAAGTCTGCGGCCTGCTAGGTTGGGACAGATGCTGTCACCACACTCCCTCAATAACAGTAACACGTCAGTATTATTAATAACCACAGCCACAGCTGTGACTGCAACAGCCGTCTCCTGGGTCCTTTATTCACTGACCTGACTGGAGTGGAAGGGACCAGCATCTGGGCTGACTTGGAGCCAGAGCCCAAATCCCAGCCTCCAGACACAGCCCAGGCCACAGCTCAGGCCACCACGTCCACTCTGGCCACTGCCCTCTGGAGACGGGGCATTTGAGGATTCGCAGAGAGCACAGGCCAAGAGACCCTGCTCCACATTCACCTGCCGAGTGTCCTGGGACAAGTCCTAGCTTCCTCCTCTGTAAACTGGGGATCCCGGCAGGACTTTCCTCCCTGGGCAGGAAGGTGAGGATTAGGGGCGACACTCACAGTTCCCTCCCCAGCTGGCGCAGGGCAGAGCGCCCTGGAGCCGGTGCTCCACCCGAGGGAGCTCTCTGGTGCCCCCGTGTAGTTTTAGGGATACTGCTAGGTTCCGGAATCCCAAACTTGGACCTCAGGGGCTCAGCACAAGTCCACACCCATTTCTGCATTTCCTTGTGTGTTCTCTGGCATGGAAAGGGGGCCCTCCTCATCCCCTTGCCCACCCCACTCTCCCTGCTCTGGCCTCGACCGCCATCACTCTCCTTCAGCCTCTTCCCACCCTGCTGGGTCCACCCCTCCCCCACCCACCAGCACCTCATTCCCTCCTCCCACAGCTTTTGAGGCCACCTGTCCACGCTGCCAGCCTCCCAAGCTCACCTCTGCTGCCTGCCCCTCAGTTACCACGCTGCAGCCGCAGGGACCTCCCGTCTCTCCCTCCCCAGCCTCAGGACCTTTGCATGCACCGTGCCCTCTGCCCAACGCTCTTCTGCCTCTTGGCCTGGCCAACATCTTTCCGGCTTCACTTAGGTGGCGCTCAAACTAACCCCCCACCATCATTACATGTGCCTGGGGGACCCTGTACTGTCCTGTTGTTGTAGTTGTGACATGTAGTCACAGAGCAGAACAGACTAAATGGTTCCGAGTACAACCCTTGGTTCTGCCATTTGCTACTGTGTGACCTTGAGCAAATTGCTTAACTTCTCTGTGCTGTGGTTTCCTCATCTGTACAAGGGGAACAATTCTGTACTATCCTCAGATGGTTATTGAAAGGATGAAATGAGTTCATTTTCATCTAGGGAATCCAGACCCTCTGTGTGTGCCTCTCCTGTGTCCCTCAACACATCCTGCCCTTTCCTGGGCAGTGGGCAAAGACCTGGCTTTCGCTGGCACAGGCCTGGGTTCAGGTCCCCCAACGGCAGGCTCTGAGTGTTTGGTGAGTCCCTTCCTTTCTCTGAGCTTTATTTCCTCGTCAGTGAAGTGGGTACGAATAATGCTAAGGCCCAGGGTTGTGGTGAGGAATGAATGATGCCACATGTTAAAAGCCCGTAGTACCACACCTGGCACTTAGTTGGTGCTCAGTAAATGAGTCCTGTCCTCTTCCAGACCACAAGTGCCTTCAAGGCAGGGTCCCTGACCCCGGGCCCCTGAGTGCAGGGCCCTGGCAGGTGAGCAAATGCAGGAAGAGTCCATACCAGCCTCCAGCTCTGGCGAGAGCTGCTCAAAGTTGGGCACATCCTTGACTTGCACGTGGGGCACTTTCCAGTTGAGAGACAGGCCCCCCTTCCGGTGTTGGTCACTGTCAGCATCCCAGCCCCCATCACCTGGGGCTCGGGGTTCCTTAGACATCAGCGTCCATAGCACAGGTTCCTTGGTGAGTCCTGGGTCAGGGAAGGGAGAGGATAAGACAAGGCAGGCATCTGAGCCTCCCCAGGGTTCCCCATGCCACCCACATTTCTCAGTGCCCAAACCCAGTTCTGGGGATCCACTGTGCTGTGGGATAGACCTACGGCTTATTCTGAATGACTCCCTCCTGCCTTCCCCCGGCCCTGCTCTGCCCTGCTCCCTGCCCACTTTCAAGTGGCTCATCAGAACCCAGATCCCCGAGACACAATCCAGGGTTCAAATTCTGGCTCCACCCCCCACAAGCTATGTGACCCAATGCCCTGTGCCTCAGTTTCCTTCTCTTTAAAAAAGGATAAGTAAGACCTGCTTTATACGGTTGCTCTGAGAATTAAACAAGATGAATACATGAAGCTTAAGCCCACATCTGGGCATGTATTATGCGCTG
Source organism: Sapajus apella (assembly GCF_009761245.1). NCBI lineage: Eukaryota > Metazoa > Chordata > Mammalia > Primates > Cebidae > Sapajus > Sapajus apella. The sequence goes on from NW_022437063.1 coordinate 1,215,408, forward strand.
GGCAAATGCCTCCTGGTTGTGTGTCTTTGGTTGTAATGCAGGGCTTGAGCACGTGAGTTCTTGAGCGGTTCATTTGACCTGCGCCTGAGTGTCTACCCACTCATTTGAGGAGCAGTGTCCTGTGGAGACATCCAGGCTCTCCAGCCCAGACCTCTCTGGCCCACCCACTGCCGCATGAACACACACACACACACACACACACACACACACACACACACACAC